>NW_004191811.1:85581-91120 GCF_000330505.1 Entamoeba invadens IP1
AAACACAAGAAATAAACTAAATGAGACTACAAATTAAAATAAACGGCGGTTGACAATTAAATTAGCTTTTTTTTCACTTGTAATGCGATAAACGATTGGTACGTATTTCCAATTTTTACCATTTTCTTGATAAACAAAAGAAATTACACACAAAAAACAAAACTATACCATAAAACATAAACCGCCTAAAACACAATACTTCAAAAACAATCAATGAAAGATTATAATAATTGCCAAATAAATCATTTTATTGAAAAATCAGGATAATATACATAACAAATGGGGGAAATGTTCTTAAACATCATTAAGAACAAATCAACAACGAAACTTAGACAAACAATACCATAATAATTTAATAGATAAAAAACAACTATACAATAATTATTAAATAACTATATAAAAACCATCCTAAGTAAAACAAATAACTATATGATAACTATTATATTACTATCAAAAGAAACTATTAAACAGAAACAATAAAAAGATCTGAAATAAAAAACCAATATATAATTATTAATAAATTATCAAATAATTATCAAAAAGACGGCACTATTTAAAGTATAACGTCAAACACAATAACAATAACATCAATTTATAATTAGAAGTTGTAATGACAAGATAGAAAAACATTAAAGGGGCACTATTTGTTATTCAATTCCAAATTGAAACAAAAATACAAACTAAAAGGTTATTTTAAGATTATTTGAAAACGTGCTTTGTAAACAGAATACAAATTTAAATAATTTATAACAATACCTTTTTTACTTCTTTTACTCTCGATACTTTAAATGTATTTTGGCTTGATTATTTTAACTCAATGATTTACAATTCATTGTTTTTAATTGATTGTTGTGTCTTTTTCACATTTGTTTGTGTTTTTCCAATTTAAGTGCATTTATTCAAACTCATTTTATTCAAATTCTGCAAGTTTTACAATAACCTTTCTTGTATACATTTCTCTTGTTTTTTTAGCTTTGGTAACTGTGGCGTTCTGTGTTTCTTTCTTTTTAAAATTCAAATTCCTTCTGATTCTGTTTAGTATGATGCTTTCAATTGACTAATTAAAGCAACAATTGTCCGCTAATTTAGCTTCTGAATGTGTAACTTTGGCTCCAAGTCTTAAGGTTTCTTTGTAAACTCATGTTTCATTACTCTTTTCTGTTCAAATATTTTCTGTAAATCAACCTTTTGAGCAGTTAACAATTTAACAAACTTTCCACTTGTTTTTTATATTCACTAAATTCGTATTAATTTTACATCACTTCTTGATTTTTTCCGTGCATTTCTTTTTCTGGACTTTAGCTTGTTGGGTGGTAATTCTTTCAAAATTAAGTTGCTCTCTCAATGATAGAACATTCAAAATTTGTCACGATGGACAAATAACAACCCCGTCTTGATTATTGAGCCTGGTGTTGGTAAGACAGCTATTTGGAATGGTTTGTTGCAGCTAAAAGTAAAAAATTACAAACTCATCGAACTTGATATGAGTGCGCTGATTGTTGTTGCACAATACAGAGGACAATTTGAAAGGCGACTGAAGACTGTTTTAAAGGAGGTGAAAGCGAATTGCATTCAAGTCATAAGTCTATTACCTCTTTATTTTTTTCATTATTTTGTTAGTCAATTGATCAACTTAAACTGTCAAGTCAGTCGTCTTTTTATTCGGTATTTTGTTCATTTTATTCGTATAAGGTGAACAAGACTTCCTACAATTCGCTTTCAGCAGCATATTTAGCAAATAGGCTGCTATAAGTTATTTGTCAATTATCATTAAGATGTGTTTTGGTATTTTTATTATGTATGATTAAAATGTATTGGTTTTGTACCTAAACGTGATATTTATTTGTGTTTTATATACTTTAAATAGTATTTTTCAATCTAATAACATCTTTAACTGATCACCTCTATGTGTTATTTAAGTCATTTTGATAAAATATATAAAAAATAACACTGCAAACGACTTATCACAGTCGGCCATCGATATGTATTTGATATTTTAAGTTGTTTTTAAAATGGTATAAAAACTTCAATTTTAAGATTTGATTTATTACCTAATTCCCAATTATTTAAACGTTTTTTGTGTATTTTAGCAAAAGGGACAACGTTTAAAAAAGGACAACATTAAAAGACTGACTCTATTTGCTATTTTTTAAAAAAATAAACATTTTTTTGATACTATTTTAACTAAATTATTATAAATTTTGAATTGTTTTGTAACTTTTGTCCATTTCTGTAAATTTGTATCTAAAATTATTTTTAAACTTACTAAATATCAAAATTTCATGCAATTTATATAATAAATATTTGTAATTTTTTCAAAAAAGTTTCTTTTTATTATCAATAAACATACACAATAAATTGTAACACACCAATAATGTTATATTTATTATTTAAATATAAAAATACGTTTTTGTAGCATTTTGTTTGCTTTGTAAGTAACAATATTTTTATTGAGATAAAAACAAGATCAAAGAATGTCTTCCTTTCCACGTTTGTCCTTTTTAGAAAATGAGTCAATGTTTCGTTCAGGTTATTTATTAGCGACTTTCAATGGAAATGAATTTGTCTATTGTTTACTTGATTCAATTTGGATGTTAAAAACTTCTTATAAAGCACATAACAGTAAACATGTTTTTGTGTATCAAGAAATAAATTTTGATCAAAAAATCACTTCTCTTGCTGAATTTATTTATTTTTTGTACTCATCACTCAACACACCAACAACCATCAATCCAATAACAGTGAAAGTCAAAACTCAAAATAAGATTGATATAGTTAGAGTTTTTGTAGAGTACATTTTGTTGCCCAGCAACAAAAATAGACTTCCTTTATATTGCAGAGATATCATTTCAACTGAATGGTTTAAAGAGCAACCTCCTGTTGATGGCGGTTTAAATATGGAATTAATTCGTTCTATTATACGTGAAATAGAAGAACAAAAAAAGAAAAGATAGACGAACTTGATTCTATAATAAAATTTAATCAGAGTAAACAACGTATTAGTAAAATTGTTGTGGCCATAAATCATAACGACTCGGAGACAGCATTTGAAAATAAAAACTTTGAGTGTTCCACCGCAACTTATAACCAAATTTCAAATGAAGATTGCTCAAGTTTATTATATAACGAAACCATAGATCAACATCAAAAACAAATAAGTGATGTTAATAACACACAAACATCAGAATATTCTGAACAAATTAACAATTATAATAGTCAAAGTTCATTTACACCAGTCCAACATTCTCAATATTTAATAGAACAATCCATAAACAATGAAAACCTATTAAATGATTCATTTCCCGTTTTTGTTCATAATCCCAAACTTAAAAATGTGTTTGTGATATTCCAATTGAAATTTTTAAAGATGGAATATTTGATAAAATACGAAAAACTCCAATACTGGATTGGCCGTGGTATAATTTGATATCATCAATTAAAGAACATTGTTTTATCAATAAATTATTTTTTCGTGGTACTCTAATTGGATTTTATATATCTTAAATTGTTTTGTTGTTTTAGTTATAATTGCTATTTTGTATCACCATACCATATAATATTTATAATCATTTATATTTTTAAAAATTGTTTTCGAAAAATAAAATAAATAAACTTCAAGTTGATTTTTATTTATTTGCTCGGTTTTTGATTATTTATATGACAACGTTTTCACATAAAAATTATTTAAAAATATTTTAAAAATTTTCTTTTCAGCATTTTTAAAAAATAACTATTGTATGGATTTTTCTTCAAAATGACTATTATTTATAGTAAAAGAGGTGTTGTTTTTTGTGTTCATTATCGGGAAATTAAAAACATTATCTTTTTAACATCCTCATTGTTTTATAACTTACAGTAAATATTTCATCAATGAGTAATTTTGACCAATAAAAGTGGCTTACACACCGATAGAATAAACAATTAGATGATTTAAAAAATAATTAAAACATTATTTTTTATTTTTGGTTCCACATGTCAAAATTGTTTATCAATAAAAAACAAAAATATATTTTAGCATTTTTAAAAGGCGATTGTGTTATGTTTTTTATTAATTTTTATTATTTTTTGCCAGAAAGAAACTCGATTTTTTTTCTTAATTAAATATCATTTACATTAAATTGATATGTATTTTAACACAAATAAAATGTACAATTTATAAATTGTTAATACAGAAGGAAAAAATAGATGGATGCTAGAGAAAGGAGGATGTTCGCAACTATTGGTTATTTTCAATACAAAATAACCAATAAAATTTAAAAAAAAACTAAAATATAATTATTTTTAGAATAGCATCCTACTTTTTCCCAGCATCCCTCTATTTCCTTCTTTTGTACATGTTTCATTATATTTAATGTTGATAAACAAATAAAAAATTTAATGTTAATTTTTATGAAAAATTTGTAGCTCGTTTCGTAAAAAAACACGTTATGTATATGTATTATAATCAATGATTATGTTTATGTTTTAATATTAACCTTATGAAGTGAAAACTGGATAATTTATATCCTTGATTTTTTTACTAAAAATAAGTCACTTTTTTTTTATTTTTGTATTTGAACTAAAAAAATCTTAAATTAAGAACTGCGTGTCACAAACCAATTTAAATAATGAAAAATTGATAAAAATCGAAGCGCTCTCATGAAAATTTATGTGTATGTCTCGTAACAGCAAGTATTGACTATTTTGAACACATGGAAAATAGGAAACATGGGTCTGTAAAGACCAGTAGTTTGCGCGAAAACTAATCGATTTCGTGTTTTGAATTTATTTTTAATTGTTCTAAAAATAAATTATGATCTAGATAAATCTTATCCAGATTTCACCTTCCCACAAAAAAAGTTGATTCAGTTGACTTGCTAAGGTTAATATATTGTCTTAGGTCGCATTATGTATTTTTAAAATTGAATAAAATGATTTTGGTGTTTTTGTGTTTTTTTCTAATAGTTTATATACTATATATTGTCTATCGAAAACAAATATTTTTTGTCAAAAAGTCTTTCGATCTTTTTCTAAGTTCATTTTTGTTGAATAATTAACTGTATTATCGAACTATTGATTTCAATTAAAATATATTAACAATTGTAATTATTGTTTATTTAACAAAGATATATGCAATTAGATTTCAATTATTAATTATTAAAAAATACAGTATATATTCGATAATAGTCCAGTCTATGTTCCAGTCTTATTCGATATAAGGTCAAATAATAAAAACTTGAATAATTAACAAAAAATACCACATTTTGTTTTTTGTCTCAACATTGATCCAAATTATATTTTCACCCAAAATAATATTTTAGCCATTTTTTATGGGACCTACATTGACCACCACCACCACCTCTTAAAATAGATTTATTTTTTCTATTTCGAATCATATTCAAATTAAAATTATAGTAAATAGGAAACTGGGATAATATTAGGTCTGGTTCCCGAATTCAAAAAATGCCGAAAATTCACCTCGAGTCAGTGGAAACCGAGAAAGACGGAGCATTGAAAAGAAGGCTCATAAAGGCCACACTCAAACAGTCTGTTTGTGCAC
>NW_004191811.1:91220-102495 GCF_000330505.1 Entamoeba invadens IP1
GATTTATAATATGAAAAACAAATGCTTTATTTTATTAGTGTTTATTAAAACACAAAACGTCCGTTATAAAATCAAAATATTGACAGACAACACAAACAACATTTAAACTGAATACATGAAGAGTAATATGACAACTCTTGGTTTTCGAAATAAACATGCGTTGTTTTGTCATAATTCAACACGCTCAAACGACACGTTGATTAACATTATTTCGGTTTTAGATGAAAAAATCATTTGCTTTTAAAATAATTTTAAAAATTATTTTAATTATTTTTCAACTAAATGACAATTTGGTTTATGTATTACCATTTTAAGGTTTTGGACTGGAAATAATTAAAAAATAGCAAAAAAATAAAAGTTGTTGTTTTTTGATTTTTTTTAATATTCGATAAGAGACCTCCCTCTTATTTTTTGGTCTCTTATCGAATATATTATTATCTCGAATAGCCCTCTTATCGAATATTTACTGTAATTGTTAAAACAATTAATTTATCATATATTATTGGATTAAATAAAAAAATTTGTCATTATTTTAGTGTTTGTTTCAAATAATTTTCGTTTAATGGAAACATAAAAATAAACAACATTTGGTTATACAGTGGTAATATAAACCCACTTAATTTAGAATAAACCCATTTAAGTGAGTAAATTTTGTTGAACTTTGGTTGAACTTTAAGCCAAAATAGAAAAAACTTAAGAAGTATTAACTCAATAATCAATATGTTAAGACATATGACTGGATGAGACCCATTTACTGGATACACGTGTCTATTTTTTTTATCCACAAAACAAACCAGTTTCCATGGATGGAAAAAATAAAAATTATATAAATAGATTATTTGTTATTTTTTTGTAAACAAAATTTTATTTTGCCGAATTATTTTTTCAATGTTTGTAAAATCAAAAAAATATTCAGATTTATTACAAACATTAAAACAATCGTAATTATAAATCAAAAATTCTCAAAGTACATCGAAGTTTAAAAACAACGTACATATTTAAATATGTAATTATATTAAATCAAGACATAATTTCAAAAATTATAATAAAATATCAAACTTATTAAATATCAAAAGCGTGATTTCCACAACGTTGTAATTAAATCAAAAACCCAATTAATAAACTTTCAAACAAAAACACAACTAAATTAGTTGTTTGTTGTTTGTTTTTGTTGTATATCAAGTCGTCTATGATATCAATATTAACAAACATCTGTTATTTCAGTGTTTTCCTTGACATTTTGATGTGTATAAATATATTCGACATCAATACAAATGTAAGCGACAATACACATTTATTAATAACATTAATAATACTGTAATTATACTCATATTTAGAAATATACTTAACAATAAACATAAATAACATCCAAGCGACAAATGAAATATCAATTAAATTCTTTTAAACAATCTCAATTTATTACTAAAACATACACAATAAAAATTATATTAACAATACAGTAAAACCTCCCAAAAGCGGTACCTCTGAAGAGCGGGTTCTCTCAAGAGCGGGCATTTTTTAAACTAAAACTAAAAATAGAGTTCTCTATCGAGCGGTTTTTAAGGTTTGATTGGCTAAAAATGCCCGCTCTTGAGAGAACAAAATTCCCACGCCCTCCCGCTCTTGGGAGGTTTTACTATACTTGGTTAATATATATAATTTAATATTTGAATCGTTTAAATTTTTGCTGGTTTAAAAAGACAAACAACATAAAATGTAGATAAACAACCATATATAACAACACTATCATCTAATTTTAAGAATAAAATTATGATACATTTATACTTAAAATATGTTTATTTGTATAACTAAACTTAGAATGTTTTAATTGTTGATTAATGATTAAATAATATAACACTTATATAAAAAAAACAATTCATTAGTTGTTATCATGTATTTACATATAATAATTAAATAAAAAATACTTATTAAAGTATTGTATTAAACTGAGAGATTATCCTGTATGACTTAACTATTATAAATAACAATAAAGTATATTACATATTTAACATACACAAAAAGTTGGTAATCCACTTTTTGCAACATGTTTTTTTAAGTTAAAACTGAAATATTATAATGAAAGTATAATTCAAATTATCACTTTGTATTAAAAAAGTTTTCGTATTGTATATATAAGCTTTAGTGGTAAACAGTACCAATCATTTTATTATTTATTATTATTTTATAGATAAAATCAAAAAGAAGCTATAAACAAGTAGAAAGCGTTTTAAACCTACTTAACTACTATTATTTTGCAGTGTTTTCTCTTTTTTATTATTTAATATACAGTTAAATTTATACGAAATGTATTATTTTTTTATTTGAGCACAACCAAAATTAAAAGTTTATCTTCTATTTAATTTTTTTAAAATATACAGTTTATATATGCTTTATTAGAAACATTAATTAACATTTAACAGACTGCATTTTCAATTATAAATAAAATATATACAATAATGTCAATACATATGTAATTGTTGAATTCGATTTCAACTTGTAAAGTAGTTGTCTATTGATTAAATGTGTTGATTTCCCTTAGATTATTGATTGTAATATATTATGTGTATGTATATGTAAGCAACAAGTCGGAACCTAAAAATATTTTAAATTGTGTTATTCTCTTGATATTGATGTCATATTTTAAATTTTTAGTTTAATGTTTCATGTTTACATATTTTACAATTACCACCTTTTAATTTAAGGCTGTTTTTCAAATGAAAGTGTAACAAATAACAGTAAAACCCAATACACCAACTGTTGTTATTAAGTTAATATTATTATTAAATAGGTGCCTCCATCTTAATTGATTGTGATATTTGTGGTATTATAGAAATACATATATATATATAGACTGGAAACTATAAATTGGTATTACCATTTAAATATAACCCTAATAATCCCATTGTTAAAAACAAAAACATCATAATATTTTGTTTTTTGTATTATTTACTACCACTTTATTTTTAACGTTTTTTCAATATAAAATAGAAAAAAACCTTTAAAATACTAGAAAAAATCAACTAAATTCACTAAGATCGAGGATATAGAAAACGCGGAAGTAAAAATATTTTCTGCTTTGTTTTCAAAGTAAATATCCAATAAATTGTCCACAATTTTCGATACACAATGCAAACCTTTTTTGTGTAGAATCAATCAAATTGTTGATTTCATCCATGGAAATCGAATCCCATACAGCAAATAATTCCTTTTCCAACTCTTTTACATTTTGAAACGAGCTCTTTTTAATCTTAGACGCTTCTCCATGATGCTCCATAAATTCTCAATTGGATTAAGATCAGGGGAATATGTTGGCCAGTTTTTGACTACTTTAACACTATTTTCTTCAAACCAATGCATCGTGTTTTTTGCAGTGTGGCATGGAGCCCCGTCCTGCACAAAGTAGAATCTTTTCCCATAAACTTTTTTGGCATCTACAAAAACTTCATTTTCTTTTAACATTTTAACATAACCATCTTTATTCATGCGACTTTGACAAATAGATAGTTTCGTTTTAAAATTTTTCCCTATGCCTCCCCACACCATTGTAGACACGTTGTATTTAGAACAATCCACGAAAGATCCTTCTGGATACTCCCCCTTTTTCCTCCAAATACAACGGCCATCGGATAGCAAGCAAAAGCGGCTTTCATCAGAGTATATTGTATTGTTCATCCATTTATTTGATGCATACACTTTCGAGCGTTTTTCTGTCTGTTTCTTACAAAATTCAAGTCTCTTTTTAAAGTGAATTGGTTTCATGCTCGGTCTTTGGATTTGTTTGGTATAAATGAATCCTTCTTTGTGTCTGATTCTGTTGACCGTTGATGCACTACTTTTTGTTTCTTTTCCAATAATTTTTGAAGAAGAAAAAATATCTTTTGATGTCAATTCGACTACTTTCTTTGTGAATTCTTTGTCATATTTTATTTTTCTTCCTTTCTTTTTTAAAACAATTGGCTTGTCTTCTTTTAAGTCTTTTTTATTGTCAAAATGTCGCGAAAAGACATCGAAAACAAATCTTGGACTGATTTATAAGACATTCCTTTTGTTAAAGCCTTTCTCACGCCTTTAATTTTAAACATTCGATTTCTCTCAGAATCGGACAGTTTATCTGGTTCAATTTCCATTTATTATTGTTTGTTTCTCAAACCCTAGTTAATACACTATTATATATTTTGTCTTAAAAACGCGGCTATTCTTGTTAAAAATTAATTTTTGTAAATTTTTACTCAAGACATTGTGCGGAATTTTTCATATTAAAATATTGTTTTTTGTTAAAATATTATAATTATAATAAATTTAAATATAATATAGTTTACTACCATGTTATGAATTACAGTTTACTGTTGTGTTTTGTATTTTGAAAAACAATAAAACAATAGTTAAAAAAAATAATTGTATTTGATGTCTTACTAAAATGTAATTCTCAACAAAATATGTTGAATGATAATTGAAAACATCAAAACAGTTACACAATAAAATTGATAACAATTGTTTATTTTGAATTTTTTTTGGTTTTAACAATATGTCAGATAATTTACACAATAGTTACAATGAATAATAAAGAATAACAATATCATTGACAGTCATTATTTAACTGGATATTACTTTATATATACAATATTGTATATCTATTATTAATTGACTTAAACATTTAATCATGTTGATAACTTTGTTTTATAAATAATTAAAACCGCTATTTTTTAAGGGTTAATAATGGTAAAAATTAAGTTATTTGTGTGACATTTTTTAAAACAGAAAAAACAATTCATTGTGATTGATTTTATTGTGTGACTTAATAATGTGGTCGCATTGTTCCTTCCGAAACTTTTTGTTCATAATTACATATAATCAAAATTTTGTAAATTCGTTATTTAACTAACTTTTTATTTTTTAATAATACAACGAACAAGATTAATCACGTGTATTTTATAAACACAACAACATTAATAAAAGAATTAAGTGGAGCCACTTATCAAATATTAAATATTAACAATTTAAAGTTAGTTGATTTAAAGAGTTTTACTGTCAATATCTAAACTTTCATTTCGAAAAGTCCAAATATAATATAAGGCAACTTTTGAATTTAAACACAATACCTTAAACAAAAACCGTTAAACATTAAACCAAGTTTAAGAGTATATATTTGTTTACAACAATTTTTATTACTAACTTATTGCTTTCAAACATTTTAACATAAAATTTTAAAAATAAATTTGATCGGTGTCAAAGAGTTAAAAAACTTCAATAAAAATCCTTATGAACAAAATATTTGTTTAATGGTACAAACAATCAAGATTCATCAATTTTATTGTTTGTTATTTAAATTTATAATAACACACAAAATCAAATTGTAACAACACCAATACATTTTAAATAACAATAAAAAGGTGTAGTTAACATGATACTTGATTTCGAACATAAAAATCAATAGTATGTTTTAATATTAATTGTTTGAATCACATATAAGCGTACACTCTTGAATTAAAAATATTTAAAACAAAAAAATTATAAACTCACAAAAAAGAATAAACCACGTTATTGTTTCTACATTGTAACTTATACTTGTGTAAATTTGTACCCTAAACAACAAATATAACGATATTTAAATCAAATAATTATTTAAAACCATTGTATTGTAACAAGTTTATAATGTGAAAATTTTACAACTAAAAAACATGGTTAATTTAAATAATCTATAAAAATAATACTACATTTTTCAAAATAAACCGAATTTGAGTAATTCAAAATATCTTTTATGTGTAAACTGAAACCAATTAATGTGTTGTCAATCAATGTTTTTAAAAATAAATAAAAAAAATATTTTATATTTAGAAATAAATGTGTTCTATTTCCGCTATCCACCGATTTTTTGCCATCCAGTCATACGTCTTTAACACTTCTAAATACCACCCTTTATAAATAGGAAAATGGGTTTGATTGGGTATTTTTTGTTTTTCGAGAAAAAAGTCAATTTTGCTTGAGAAGAAAAAAATATTTGAAATGGTTTTTTATTTTAATTAAAATAAACTTAAAATATAGCTTTTGTTTTTTACAAAATTCGTTTCGAAAAGTATTTTCTTTTGACAAAAAGAAGCTCAAAAAGTGAAAAAAGTGAAAAAAGAACAATAATGAGCACACTAGTCAAGCTTGAAAATAAAAGCCGGATTGAATCTGTGGTCTTTTTGTGCACATTAGTTCAATGATTGTTTTCGAACAAATAACATTTTAATGATATTTCATAACAGTAGTTGTTAAGATTCAAAAGAAGATCATAGAAAAATTAAAAACATAAATGAATGAATTGAAAAAGAAAAGAATATAAACAATAACAATAACAAATAAATAACAATAAAAAAACAGTAAAGAAATAAGATAATTTGAATCATTGGTCGTTCAAAGTTGTTGATTGCAACCACGACAAAACCAAAATATGTTCTGATAAACAATTTAAATCTTTAATGCTTTCCAATTTTCATTTAACTTGTTTCAATGAATGGTTTAACTTGTGGCATGATGTTGACAAACATTAAACGAAAAAGGAAAAAGATAGATAGGCTTAAAGAACAACAAGCTCTAAAATTACCAGAGATATTAAAAAACACAAACCCGTCTTTTGAATGTTTATCTAGAAATGAGCAAATAGGATTGTGTATAAATTTGTGTTTACAAGAACATATATTTGAAAATAGAATGTGTCTGTTGTTTAACATAAATGAAGTTGTTCTTTCTGAACAAAAAAATACATTCTTTTTAGAACTGAAACTAATAGAAGAGAGAGAAGACCGAGTGAAATAAGATATAATAAAGAATTGATAATAAACTTTATAAATTCCAAACGACATGATAATGAAGCTGTGACCAGTTTTTCAGTTTTTGAATATTGTGTAAACGAATTGAAAATAAAATGTAATTGTATCACACTCCACAAATATATCATGTATCGGCTTGGTGTTTTCAATTTTGTTTAAGGAATTCCGGATGATTCTTTGAGAATTCAAGTAAAATTAAAAGATTTGGAAGCTTTTATTTCAATTGAATTGTTTAAATTGGTTGGTTTACATCCAATGTTCATTCAATGAAGAGTTTTAAATCATTGGTTAAGTTGGGGAAGACATACAAAAGAATAAAAAAACAAAAAGTTAATGATAAAAATGTACTTTGCTATTTTTACACAATTTGGTAACGTTTGAGGCTTGTTGTGATTAAATATTTTTTGATTTTAAAAAATTACATTTCAAAATCGTTATTATTAAATCAAAGTTTTGAACTTTTGTTGAAAATTGATTTTTAAAAACATTTAGACCAAAAAACTAGTTACATTTTATGTAAATCGTAAAATGTGTTTTTTACACAAAAATGTAAAAATCGTACACTTTTTGGTCAAATACCAAATGAATTCTAGATTCTACAAGTTTTCCACTCAAAGCATTAAAAAAACAGTGTTTAAATTTGAAAAAGACTTAAAATATCATAAAGTCTTCACCAGAACAAGTCAACATATACGCTAGCCTGAGTTTTGCAAATGTCATGAAATAAATTTTAATTAATTATTTTTTCTTTTTTGTTTTTTTTGTTATTAAAATATTATTTTTAATAAAAAATAATTTGTTATTATTAAAATGTTTTTGTCTTATAACATAATTTCAGTTTTTTTAATTTTTTATTATTTCCAAAAATAAAATCAAAAATTACTCACTTAAGTGGGTTTATTCCAAATTAAGTACTTAAATATTGTCACTGTAATATCGAATGGAATTATAATTACAAAAAACAACAATTAATTTTGCTTTTAGTCCAAAAATTAGTAAATTAGTAAATTTTTTTTTCATTTTTTTGTAAAAGTCTTATAGGTAGGCTACAGAGTCGTTACCGGCAACAGAGTGGTTACCGAAGAAAAAACTGCTTCTTTTCTTCTTTTGTATTGAAAAAAGATTCTTGCATTTTTTCCTTTCATTATTTAGGTTTTTTTTGAAAAGCGGTGGATAAAGGATTTTTTTGTCCGAGCTGGTTTTTGTCGACAAAGAAAAAAAGAAAGAGCTTTTTTCAAATCATAATTTAAATTGGTAAAAGTTTTGTTTTTTAATAGTTGAACAAAAGCTTTATTTAATTAATTTTTAATAATAATTTTTACTAAAAACAATAGTTAATATACAACTTTTGCCTAATTGTGTTTTCTTAAAAAACAAAAAACAATCAGATACAGTTGGCAAAACGGAATATTTTTCACCAACAATGAATAGTTTTCAAAAATAATGAAAATAAGCTTAATTTTAATACCTAAATTAACGGGAAATTCATCCTAATGAGTAAAAAATGACACAAAAAATCAACTATTTTTGATCATATTTGAATGGTTATGAAACCTCAAAAAATAGCATCAAATAAAAAAAAGCATTATTTCTGATACATGTCGACAAGCAAAAAAATTATCTTCGAGAGAAGTACACAATTTATTATTGTGTGTGCGTGGGATAATCCAGATTTTGATAAAAAGTTCGAGTGTATTTCTGAAAAAACAAATTAAACAGGCCTGAAAACGTCCGTTATAAATTATAGTCAATAAAAGTGATTTGTGTGCTTTTAGATACTTTGACAGCGGGGTGTACATTAAGGGCGTCCTTGAAGATGTTCATTTTAGAAAGCGTGATGGGATGAAATAAAAGAGTTTTTAAAAAATCATCTTTTTGTTGTCGATAGACTTCTAAGAGATTTTATAACAACATTGATTATTTTATTAAAATGTATACAAAATGTTTTTGGTCTTTAGAAAGAATTGTAGTGGTTTGGAAATATTTGGATGACATTTTTAATAAATAATAGTAAAAATAATAATTTAAAATGTCATTAAAAATTTATCAGAAAATAAAAAAAATGCCTTCAATTAACAAAGATTTTTTTTCGATTAATTTTTAACTCGAAGGTGAAAAACTTTCATTCGAAATACATTCATGAAACCCAAGTATCAAACCCAACGAAAACCACCAGAGTTCAAAGCGGCGGTTATTTGCAATGCCAACCGACTCAAAGGGAGGCTCGAGAACTAGCCCAAAATTTTCGCAAGATTCAAAGCCTTGGAAGAAGAAGTGAATCAACAACAATTTGTGAGAGAACAAGTGGAGATCATGCTGTCTGAGTTCTATGATCTCCCACTTACCCGCAAAGGGTGGATTGAAGATTCTAACGTGTTCATGGGAGGAGGGAGAATCGCGGGATCACAATTGAGAAAGATATTCAGTACTTTAAAAACAATGTAACATTCCTCTCTTGAATCTCGACGAAAGGAATGCTCTAAATGCTTTCATATCAAAGTGACTAGAAAAGAGAAAGTTTGTAACTCATCATTAATATTTTCTAAATAAAAACAAAAAATTTAATTGTAATTAATAAAAAAATATTTTTTGAAATCAAATTTTAACCATTTTTGTCAAAATATTTCAAATAAAAAAATTAAGATATGGTATTATTTTTAAAATAAAATAATAAAATAATAGTTATAATGAAAAACCCTCAAACTACAATTTAAACAATAAAGAACAAAAAAAGATCAAAAACCAACGCAACTCAATCGAGCTCAATTGAGCTCAACACGGCTCAATCCGCTTTACGCAGCTCAATCGAGCTAAATTATCTATCTTATTTTCTTTCACAACACACCCATATATTGCTCAAATTTTTATTGATTTGTCGTTTTTAATTAATTTATTTATTTTTGTCATAATTTAAAAATAAAAAGATATTTATTTATTTTTGAAACACATTTTGTTAATCTCGGCATATTTTCATTTTGGTAAAAATGTTTAAAAAACATTTCAATACCCATAAAATACTTCCAATATGTTCGGTAACCCCTCTGTCACCAGTAACGGCTCTGTGGCCTACCTATATTTGAAAAAAAAATGTGTTTTTATGGGAAAGAGTTAATACTAGTTCCCTGTTTTTAAAATTAAAAATTCGGCAAAAACAAAAAACGCCTGACTGTGTGTGACACAAATTTGTATCTGCCCAGTTGGGGATTGAATTAAACGCCAACCTTTGAGTTGTTTAATTTGGACGTCGAACCGATGCTCCATGTCACTGTATTTGGTTGCAGTGAAGTCGTTGTATGGAGACTTCTTTAAAATGTTATCATACCCCTGTTGGAGTCACACTGTTTACACCAATCATGAAATATGGATAACCATTTGTGTCATAAAATCACCATTTCTTGTCAAACGCGTTACGTGATACTCTGAAGTAACCAGTCGCAGTTTGTTTGGGAGGATAGTCACATCCAAAATGAGCATTGTATGCTGGAAATGTTTTTGTGATATTTTTGGAAGTAAAGTGAGTCGCACTGGCTTCTATTTTGTAAAAATTTGTTTTCAATGCAACATCTACTTAAATTCTAAGCAACTGGAAATTTGACTTCCATGGAATTTAGTATAAAAGTGACGTTAAACAATAACTTATTTTCAATTGATAAAATAACACCATAAATGCTATTTTTATCAACTGGAATGGTGAAGTTGTATTTCACATTAAACTGCCATTCCCAGTCTTTTTAGTGTAATATTAGCTTTGTGAAACATGCTTTGCATAAACAGGCCAGTTGTTATTATACAACAGACCAAATCTTGTTGTATATGTAAAGTTGCTTTTTTCAAGTTTGACTACCAAAGTAAGTGCCCAGTTTGCACTTTCATTCATAAAGAGAGTCAGCCCCGTCACACCATAACCGGTCACCGGCATCAAATTTTCGATTGGCTTAAGTATTGCATTTATTGAACCAATTGATGTGTATTTGACAGTCTTCGGAGTGAAAAATGTAGTTGAAATAGTTCTGCTTAACAGTTGATTGACAACACTTGATGGTACATCTTAAATGATGTCATAAAATTAAATGATGTGAAGTTTAGTAATTCGTTAAATAACTTTCATGATTATACTTAGAAAAGTTGTCGTAAAAGTGTATGCAAAAGCATTTATATTTATTACAAAGAACATATTCAATACAAGTAAATATAATAAATTTTGACTGTGTATAACATCTACATTTAATATTCAAATTGTGTATGTTTCAATTTAAAATATCAAGAAAAAGTTATAATAAATAATATTACAAATGAATATTTAATGTTATATTGTAGTTTATAAATTCTATTCAAAATAAAAATAATAAAGACCAACAGAAAATAGTCGTACAGCAAGAAAATTGTTGTACACTTGTGATTTTAGTATCAAACAAACCAAAAAATCGGGAATATTTTTTCACGTATAAAATTTGACTAAACAA
>NW_004191811.1:102595-111549 GCF_000330505.1 Entamoeba invadens IP1
TTTCTGCTGTACGACAGTTTTCTGGTGCTCTTTACACAAACAAATCATACCAAAAATTTAATGAATGTATTTTTCACAATTTTTAATGGTGAGCGTTGCAACTTGTTTGATGCCCTCAATATGAGTTAATTTAGGGCAGTTTTGGATGTGTAGTATCTTTGTGTTTTCAGACAAAGTGATTTTCACCAACTTTTTGCAATTTCCAATCACAACTTTTTCGACGTTGTCCGAGCACACAATTTCCTCGCATTTCTTCCTGAACACCTTTTCACACTTCTCACACAAAATTGTCTTCACAATTTTTCCATTCAAATTTCTCGCTTTCTTCAGACCAGTTCCTTCGACTTCTTCAAATTGAATTTCTTGGAGTTCCAACTCTTCGACTTTATCACTCAACACAAGTTTTTTACACGAAATGACATGTTTTTTGATATTTGTAATTACAACCTTTTTGCCTTCATACATTGACAAATCGAACACATCGGAGTTTGTTCTCACATCAAAAATGGCACAATCGCAGTCAAAGAGTGTCTTTTTCTCGCTGTCTTTTGCGTAAAAATAGTTGTTTGACACAAGAAACTTTCTTGTCACAACGCCATTGACTTTATCGACCACCAAATCGTTGTTTTTGAAATACAAATTCGCGTTTTTGCAATGTTTGACTTTCACATTAGAAAGTATTGATGGGCCGTAATAATAATCTTTCACATCACCGTTTTTGTACTTCACTGATTTTGCAGAATTAATTTCAATTGTTTCACCCACAAAAAATCGATCAAATGTGATGTTAAACTTTTTGAATTGGTCATTTGGTGGCAATCTGTCAAAGTGCAATTTTTTTACTTTTTTCCCAACAAAGACGACTCTTTTTGCCATTACAAACAAGTTCTTTTGTTGTTGTATTTCGGCATTCTGGAATTGCGAAAGTTCGTTTTCTGATATAGAAGTTTTCCCATTTAGGAAGCACACAAACCTGCAGTTAACGTTGTTTGTGAATTCGTCGTGGGTTGTTGAGGACTTTAACGAATAAAGGCGTCTGCACCTTTTTTCAATTTTTTGTGATGTGAATGTAATTTTGTTACACTCCCTTTTTGGGCAATTTGTGCGAAGAAATTCGCACTCGGTGCAATTTCTAAATGTAACGTGACCAATGACACAATTCTCAATTTTCGAAGTTTTCACGTGTGAACAAAACACCTCTCCAATGTCAAGCTTTGCGATGTTCACATTTTCACAAAAGTTCATTTCAACTTTTGTGATTTTTGACATCAAATTTTTGTTTGTGTGGTTAGCTGATGTAACAGAGCAATTTTTGCACTCGGAGTGGATCACCAAAGACTCACAATAATCGCCAATTTCAACAATTCCATTTACTAATTTGTTCAGATGTGCAATTGTCACACACTTGAAATCACAAAGAATGTCATTCGAATTTGAAATTGTGAAAGACGAACAATAAATTAGACGGATTGTCAGATGTTGTAATTCGGATAAATTGACACACACAGATCGTCGCGACAATATAACTATCTCTCTCACACCATTTTCAACCAACACCAACGGCGAGTGTAATGTCAATGTAAACCCCAAATACGGCTTTTTGCCTTGTTTTTGGTTGGTATTTAATTCACACTTTTCACCAACAATTTGCTGTGTTATTTGATCATCAAATTTGTCGATATTGTACTTCTCATTGTTATAATACTTTTTCACATAAACTCTGTCTTCAAGTAATGCTTTTGACGTCGTCACAAAGACTTCTCCACTATACCTGTCGTCGCCCAACACAATTTGTTCTTCTTTACTTAACATTTGTGGATTTGAAAAATTGAGCACTTTGACGTTGTTCTTTCTCAGTTCTACAACTGCTTGAGACAAATCTGTTGTATACACTTTAGTCAATACTGTGCTTTCAATGACTGTAGTGGTCTCAATTTCTTTCATAAACTTTGATTTGCGGAGTTCGATTTGCCGACATATTTTGAGTAAGAACTCTGGAATTGCACAGCGCCAAAATGAGGCAGTTGTAACGGAGTTGCTCTCATAAACATCTCTTAGAACATACTTCGGTAGTTTCCACGCACAGAGACTTACTATTTTTAGATTCGTTAATTGATCAACTCTTAATCTAAAGAAATTGAATGGGTCTATAAAGACGCTTTTTATCTTTGGTAACACGCAACTCGGCATGTGTCTGTGTTGTTTAAAACTAAATTTGTTTTGTGCAGTTTTAACAATAACAATGCTTTGGACTCTGTCGTTGTACTTCTCAAAAGAACAGTTTTCTAACATATAAGCACAACACTGGAGTGTTTCGATGTTCTCAAACACTCTGAAAATGAAGTCAGCAATGTGAGAGTAAAATTGTTGTGATGAAGAAATCTTACAAGAAAAAACGTAAGACGAAACGTCGATGTATGAATTGATGTGAAGCATTTTGATCGCTTCAAGACACTGTTTGTTAACCATCATAAAATTTCTGATTGACTCGACTGTGTTTATATAAAGAGAGACGTTCATTAGAAAGACTTTTTCAAGGCGTGACATCGTGTTTTGTTTCAACAAGTATTTTTTGTTCGATGTTTTACTCAAAACTATGAAGTTTGAATTTTATTATAAAAATAATTATATTAATGGTTGTTTAATAGTTTATTATAATACCAAATATATATTAATATATTAATATATAATTCTTAATATAAATCTATTGTAATAATAGTTTTAATTATGTAACCTTTTAATTAGATTAAGTATATCCAAAGTTAAATGAAAAGTACAAATCAATATGGTTATTATTTACTTTTAAAATCAAGTTCAAATGGCGTTTTCTCTGGTAACATTCTCTGTAAAAACCTTAACACGTATCTGATTTCTTTGTCTCCCGCTTCTGGATCGTTGTCATACCCGTTCAAAGCGTCATTGATACAAACAGAGTAAGGTTCTGTCTCATTAATTTTAAATAAACTTTCATGGTTTTTGTTGTGATTTATTTTGAAGTCGAAGAAGTAGTTCCACTCCATTTCAAATGTCTGAAATGCCTTTCCTGTGTATCTCATATAATGCAAAGCAATGTGTTGCATATTAATTGCACCAAACTCTCTGAATTTCAAATTTTGTTGTTTCTCAAACTCAACAGGAAACGCCATTTCGAGTTCAAGTAATGATGTTTTCAATAAAGTGTATTCTACATGCGACTGGAAATAGTGTTGTGTGTCTTTTGATAACCCAAATCGTTTATTAATCAGTTGATTTGCAACGGACGTCGAGTTTTGATGTTGTGAGACGTGTGCATATTTCTGTGCGTCATAATCAATCGAACAATACCGGTGCACTTTGCCGTATTTGAAGAAGTAACTGATTGGAGTTGGTCTCGCCAACAAGAAGTCGTCGTTGAAATAGACAAAACAGTTTCCAAGATTTTTGATGTGATGAATTCGACTTTCGAGTGCGTCTGAGTTGAACAATGGAAGACTCTTGTTATTGACAAATTCGGAGTGTGACACCAATTCAAGTGTATACAGATCTTTGTCTCTGTGATTATTATAGACGTCCTCCACACTCTCTTTGTGTTGTTTTGCATGTGAATATTTACTCTGATTTGTATTGTGACTTTTCAGAATAAAAGAAGTCTCTCCAAGTGGCGCATTCAAGTAACTTGGGACTTGGTCTGCTGTTGCCAAAAAGTATCTCTTGATGTACGGCGCGTATTTATACACACTTCTCATCGAGTACAAAAGTGTGTTGTAATCTCTGAATCGAGCTGAGTCATAGTCCGGCTTGTATTTCTTGACACTTTCAACCCACTTCTCTTCACTCCCATTGACCCAAAGCCAAAGCGCATCCAAATGCCCTCCACATTCATCTGGAAGACTTTTTAAACTGTCAGTGAAGTCTACTGGAACACTTTTCCGAGGCTTTGTGAATCTGAATATTTTGAAGAGGTTGCGATAGAGATGGGTATTGTCTTCTTTGAAGTCTTCTATTCCTTCTGTATCCATTCTCAGATCTTTGTAATACTCATTTTTGTTGTTTTTGGTTGTATTTGCAATTGGTTTTGGGTGTTGTTTGTTATATTCGTTGTTGTGCAATAACACGTCTTCTTTACTGTAAATCAACTTCTCTTGTTTGTCATTCAAAAACTGTGTGTACACCAAATAAGACTTCTTTGGGAAATTGGTGTTTGGTTGAATTGTGAATGTTAGTACCATCAAGAGAAGTAGTGCAAAACTTGAGAGGGAAATAAACAGTACATACAACTGCATTAATTTTAGTGTCAAGTTCTTCTATTTTCAACAAATTAGTGTTGAAAAGTTCAACACAGTTTTGATATTTTCGGCTTTTTATAAAATTTAAAAACAACAACAACACATTTAAATACAAATTGGAAAATGATTTGTGTTCTATATTCAAAACTGCATTAAATATGCTGTCAAGGAGTTGTGGATACTTACCTTCTCATTTTTTAGAGGTAAAACGTATATTCAAAACAACCAAAACAGATATTTGTTCACTTTCCAAATCAATTGAAAACACATAAACGTTACTCATTCGCGATGTAATAATTAAAATTTTGTGGAGAATTTTTTTGGGACAATATAAAAGAAAAATATAATTCCCAAAAGTTCATAATAAAAAATATAATTATAATTGATAATATTATTATTAAGATTTATAATTTAAATATTATATTATTTTTTAATATTCTAACTCAACTTAAAAAACAGTTATTTAAATCAAGTAAATTACAGTTTGTTCAACTAAAAACAGTAAATGCATTTTTAAAAAACAAACTCCACGCATATACAAATTCAAAAGTTTTCGGTATATTTTCAAATTTTTATCTTCGTTTTTTATGATTCAAAAATGGTAAAATTAACTACAAGTATAACAAATATATAGTAAATTCGATCTGAGTGGTATTTAAGCGACATCGAAATATAAATAACCCATTTTATCAACAAAAAATCGACATATTTTAAACGAAACTTGCTTATTATTACCCCTTTAATTTTTGTTTTCTGTTGAAACACTTAATTTAGTCGAATTAATAATATTTTTAAACCAAAATTTATAAAAGTTTGATATTGGGAAGTGTTAATAAATCAATTTTCAGATTATAACTAAAATTTGGGAAATTGGAGATAAACTGGAAGTGTAGTATTGACTTGGTTCGGCAATTCAAATATTCACAGTTTCTTGATAATTTAACATCAAAATAAAACAAATGGATGGGTTTATTTTTTGCACATAAAAATATTAAAGTTTTTTTAAAAATATGGAATATTTACCAAAATTAATTATTATTTAAAAACACCTATATTAAAAATCATATTTACTACATTATTATTTGTATAAATTTTATTAATACAAATATGCATTATATTGTGCCAATAACTTTAAAAAGTGCCAGACTTATCAAAAAATACATTATGTTCAAAACAAAGTCAGTTAATAAACTTTGTTTTATTAATTCTGGTAACCTTATTATTTTTTTAAAGCGAGTTTTAGATAAAATTGTTCTTAATTTACGGGAAAATATGAGTTCAAAAAATATAATTAATATAACTATTTCAAAACCAAATAAACAATAACAATTTCAATAACATAAATAAGTTTAAACCATTTAATAAATTATTTTGACTTTTAAAAGCGAATTAATACAGTAGATTTTGTAATAAATTTGAGCAAAATAAAGGCAAAATATTGCTAACAAAATTCAAGTAAAGTCTATAAGTCTTTCATAAATCAACAAGTTGATTAACCGGCTGTCTGAGACTTCACAACTTTTCTTTCTTGACGCTCTCGAGTCGCGACGCATCTTCTTATTTTGATTTTTGTTGTTTTTTATTGTTATAAATGTTTGATTCATTGTTGAGCGTTTAATGTTTATTAGTTTAATGTTTTTAAACATATCATTATGTTTTTTACGTTAAGTACCAAATAAATTGTATATTTTTTGATGTCAAAAAGCATCTATATATTGTTTTTGGCGTGAATTGTTTTTAATCAAATTTTTATTATTGTGTTATTGCTTGTAATTTTTAAGTAGTAAAAAACAACCAATGATATTCAACAAATAACTTTAACCAAATAAATACTGTTTCAAGATTGACAATGCTTATATTTTCAATTTGTAAAAAATAGCAACTGACAGAACATTAATTAAATGAGAGATATAATTGTGAGACACTCTTCTTTAAAAGTAGTTTTATTCGGAATTTCTTCAACGTGTTGTATTACAAATAAACCCAATGGATTATCGGAAGGTAACGTGTTCTGGACTTGTAAATTGTATAATGGATTTGTTGGATAAGAAAACTGTTTTGATGAAGTTTGTGCTCCCATTAAAATTTGATTTTGTGGAACAGTTTCATGGTGCTGTGACATGCATAAATTTTGTGGATTCTGGACTTGTGGATTAAAGACTACATTCAACCACACCCAACCTGTTCTGAAGAATGTTGTGCGCCCATTAAACTTTGATGTAGTGGATTTGACACAAAATTGTTTGAAGCATTCACTTGTTGTTGTTTTGCTAATTCAACGGTGTAATTTCCAAATGTGATTGTTTTGTTATTTGTATCAATGAAGTAATTGTCACATTTTACGTCCAAAATGACATGACCATCTTCTTTGATAGAAAACGGATACACTTCTTGTTCACCTTCACTTTTCATGACACAACATCCACAATAAAATTCTTTGCCTGCTTCTTTAAAAACAACACAGAACTTCTGTTCTGTATTAGAAATGGTTTGAATTCCATTTTCGTCTGGAACGCCTTTCGTTTGATACAGCACCTTCCCAAATTTACTTTTAATGTTCTTTTCAAGTGTGTGGAAGTCTTCAAAGACGCTGTTTTTGGCAATCCAAATTGTCCAAAAAACTCCGATTTAAATTCTCCAGTCATTTTAAACAAGTTTTTATATTTTTTAATCTTGTTTTTGTGCTTCAGTTCAATGTCTGCAATTTTGAGAAGAAGTGGACTTTTTTCTTCGTCACACAATTTTGTTTCTAAATCGATCATGTCGTAAATGTTATCATCATGGTTTTTGTAAAATGTGAGATCATCGTTTTTATTAGATTTTATTATGGTATTAATAATTTCTTTAAAAGTGGTGAGTTGTAACTGTAACTGGTGGCACTTTTGTTTAATTTCTTCTCGACGTTTATCTTCTTCATCCATCTTGTCATAAATGCGTTCATGTATCTCCATTTGCTCATGTAATGATTTCATTTGGTCTTCTTTTGTTATTGAAACTTCTGTGTTGGAAACATAATACTCAGACATTTTGGCAAGTGTATCTGATGTCGAAACAAGTTGGTCTTTTGTGGTAATATATGATCTGACAAGTTCTTCAAATGTGGATTTTGGCAGTTCAGATTGCTCATCATCTTGTAACACACAAATATTGGGTCCAAAGAGTCGTTCATGTATTGTTGTCAATTCCGCTTCATTGAGTAACGGTCTATTTATTATTGGTAACATTTTTATTAAACAGTTCTTCAATTTGTGAAAAATTGTAACATAGTTAATTAAGTAATAATATTTAATTATTTGCTTTATAGCTTATTTTAGAATAATGTATATTTGATGAGACACTATTTATTGTTATTCGTCTTAATAATTTTTAGATAAAAAAGTTTTTTAAATTTTAATGATGAACATTTTTAAAAATATAAAAATACACAAAACATAGTTTAAAAGTGACCTTAAAAATTCATCAAAATGCTTGGGCTGATAATATTTATTCGAAGTCAAAAACATACGTAAAATAATTAACAACTTGTAAAATAGGATTGAAATGCGTGTCAAATAATTATAAATATAAAAAATAATTAATTATTTTTTATGTTAAAAAAGTGATTACAAAAAAATTTTTTGGTAAACAAAAAAATTAATTGTTTTTTTTAATAATTATTCATATTTAAACAATTATATTTCATATTAAAAATGTAGTTTTTGAAAATCACACACATAGTTACCAATATGACAAGACATGGAATGATTAATTAATAAAAAAACAATTATATTTCAATGGAATTGTTGTTGTGAACAAGACCAAAGAGAATAATTGTTTTTGACATATTTTGATTTATGAATATATATTTTAGATTTAAAACAAGTGTGACCATTTTTATTGTATAACTACATAAAAAACGATTATTTTCCAATAACTCACTGTCGATAATAACATGTAAATAACTTTATTTGATATATATTATCTTTTTTATTATGTCTAACCACACATAAATAGCACATTATGAAAATGACATCACAACTATTTTTGAATAGTAAAATAATAACATGATAATACAGTTACTTTTAATGATTTAATTACGATAATTAATATAAAATAATTCACTACCATACTTTACATGTTCATTGTAAAAACCAATTAATTTATTAAATGTGTAAACCTTTTGAGTGTGTAAACATATAATTTCAAACTAAACAAATACAAAATTATTATATAATGAAAAGAATGTGAATAATTATTTTTAACTACTTGTTGTTCATAACCCATTTGTACATGTTACGTTTAAATAAAATATATTTACTGGTTAATATAACTGACAATTACATTAATTTTGTTTATGATAAATAATCAAATATACACGTGAACAAATTAAAAATGATGATAATAAACCAATTTGATTTTTTAAATTACATTGGTGTTGTCTCTTAGATACGATTAAATATATTTTATTAATTTAATTAAAAATATTTAATCTATATTATTAATATAATTCATTTTGAAAGCAACTGAATTGTTATTAAATGTTTGTGTATATATTAAATTAAATGTGCATCGTATTATAAATCCAAAAAGACAAACATTTATGTTTTAATTCACTGTTATATACGATTCAAAGGAATAACTGTTATTATAAATAAATATGTCTATATTTTTTGAAATAATCATGAACATTTTTGTTGAAACGACTAATAT
>NW_004191811.1:111649-113549 GCF_000330505.1 Entamoeba invadens IP1
TATTTATTTTTATATTTATGTGTATATGATAGAGCAACAAGTTAAAAACAAAAATGTTTTGAGATGTGCTATTCTAGTAATTTTGGTGTAATTATTTTAAGTTCGGTTCAGATGTTACATGTTAACACACTAAAAATTTAACACGTTTTATTTTTGACATTTTATAAAAATGAAAATGTTGTGATTAACAGTGAAACCTTATATATCATCTGTTGTTATTAAATTATTGAAATTAATAATCAATACATGTTTCTATTTTGTTTAATAATAAATGTTGTGGTGTTACAAAGGTATATGTTTAATTATGTTTTTTTATTTGAATAATAAGAAATTGATAGTTAAGATAGAACAATCATATATAACAACTCTCTTATATGTAATTATCAACAAAAAGTTTAATGAAAATTGTGTACATCGAAGTAGTTACACAATGAATTTGATGATAATTGTTTATTTTTGTTTAAATGTATATCATAGTCATTGCACATAAGTTATTATTTACAATCAATAAAATCAATTGTATAAACAACTATTATTTAAGTGAATATTTAATTTGAGAATTATTATAGTATCAACACTGTTGTATATTTGTTTTTTGTTTATATGAACGTTTGATTGCGTAGATAACTTTGTTATGAAAATTGATAACACAATCTGTTAAGGTTAACGATGATTATATATAATCAATTCAACAATGCGTAAATTCAAAAAAATTGTGGAGTTTTTTAAAAAATATTTTTTTGTTGTTATTTGGTAAAGAGGAAAGTAAAATGCCGATATACAAAAAAATAATTAATTAGGCCCAAAAGATCTTAAGATTACTTGGGTCGTGACAATCTCGAAGCTCACCTTAAAAAACCATCAACTCTATTTTGTTTCAGGTTATTTTTATTTGTAAATTTATTCACAATAATTTATTTATTTATCTTGTGATAAACTTTATTAAATGATATTAATTTTTTAATATTATAATCTTTTTAAATTATTTTATTGCGATAGAAGATGTGCCACTCCATGCAAACGAAAACCGATTTTTGTCATTTGCATGTACAAAATAATATGAAATTTTTAATAAAAAATTGGTCAGTGAAAACAATATTATATAAACCATTGCAAAGATCTTTACCAAATAAAGCATCCTTTTCTCTGTTGTATTCAAAGACATTCCGAACCACTTTTTATGTGAAGTTCGTCTTTAATAACAATATTTATTTACAATATAATTTAATCACAAATCTAGTATCTACAATTGGTGTCCAAAATACAAAGTATCATCATGTAATTCAATTGTGTATTTTTCACACCCTTCTTTGATATAATCAATTCAATTGTTCGTTTTCAACTTTAAACAAAAAAGAGTTTCCATATCGTGTGTACAGATGTTGTAAAAGCAGCAATTCTGTTTATCGTGTTGAGTTCATTTTGTTCTTCTACCAATCTCTTGTTAAATGCAGAAGAAGTTTTTACGAATTTTGTAAACCCTTTGAAGTCATTTTCAATATTAAATTTTTGCATATTTAATATTTGAGCTTTAAGGTATTTGCTTTTCTTTTGTGTTTTGAAGATTTCGTAAATGACAGTGTCATTGTTTGCGGATAACACTTCAATATCACTTTTCATATTGTTGTCGTTTCTTTTAAATTTTATTTTGACTGTTTTTAAATGCTCTTTTTGCTTTTAAATACAAAAATCAAATTATTTAGAAAGACAGCTTTTTGTACTCTGTCAAAATAAATTTCAAAACACGCGACTATTTCTTATTTCAATTTGATAAAACGACTTTAATTTATAATAACAGAAATCACGTGTTTGTAAATAATTTAAATAGTAAATACATTTTAAAAACAATATGAAGTAGAACTAAAACAACATAAAAACAAATAAAATAACTATTCATTTT
>NW_004191810.1:0-1108 GCF_000330505.1 Entamoeba invadens IP1
AAAATAAGTGGTCAATTCCCGAAAAATTAAAAGAGTATTTGAATACATTTTTAACAGGAAGTGTTTTTTAATTGTTAATACAAATTTAAAAAGAAAATAAACAACTCTTTTTTATTACCAAGCATTTATTTAATTGATAATACAATTGACACTTCTTAAAGAAGAATCAATGAACAAAAGTTAGAAAAATTGTGTTGTACAAAAGTATGGTTATTATTTATTCAATAAATCCACATAAAAGTGTTTATACTGTGACCGTTATTTCCGACCCTTACTCCAATTTTCAGAGTAAAGCATTTCCCTCGATACTTTTTTGGAAAGCCCACCTCTATATGACCGTTTATGTTGCCCCATGTAAACACATTCATTGTTTGTATTGTGTGGACGCGGTTGTGGTTTCACCCCGTTTACAAAAAATTGATTTGTTAAACATAATTACAAATTTACAACTTTCAGAATTAAATAGCAGACCAAATAAACTTTTTCAAATTGACTATGCTTTTTACTTTCAAAGTTAAGTAAATCATTTAAATGTTGGCATGTAATATTTATTTTAAAAACTAATAATCACCTTGTGTATAACTTAAACAATTTCTATTGTTAACATGCCATCAAGTGTAGTTTTCACGTTTTTTATAATGACGTTGAAAAGCTATTATATTAATTAAATTGTTAAAAACTGAAAGTGTATTTATTATAATATATATAACGTAGTTCAACTTTTATTTATTTAATAAAAATATCGTTGTTCGAAATTTTAATGTTAAAATATTTACAAAACTTAGCAAATACATATTATAAATTAAACAAAGTTCTTTATGAGCATAAGAAAATAATTGTTATTTTTTTCGAATACACATAATCAGTACCTATTAAGACGTTCATTCATATTTTTATACTAGTATTAAACAAAAAAATAAATTGCAATTCAATTTATATTATTCAAAAAAGCAATCACTTGAAGATCACATCATTGCCCAATTTTGGTCAAAATGTAGTCCAAATAAAAAACATCACATTATAACATCCCAAATTTTAGCTTTCTCAGAAGTAAGTAACACGTCTAATAGTCTTATATCTATTTATAATGTAAATATTTTAAGTTGTT
>NW_004191809.1:0-1093 GCF_000330505.1 Entamoeba invadens IP1
GAAAAAACAATACCAAATTTTCGAAATGGGTTGAATCGTTGGTACCGATTGTAATGTTTATAATGAAGACGCTAGTGGTGTTCTGAATATTACCAAAAATGAATTTGTCTAATTTCAATACAAATAATATACGCAAACATTTCGAATTTCATTTTATATTTGTATATTTATAAATCACAAATTCAATAACTTAGTGTCCTGACAAAAAAGTCTAATTATCTTTATAATTCAATTAAAAAATATTTAAAGCAAACACTGGTTTGATTGTATTAAGAAACAAAACTACAATAGACAAAATGAAGAAAGCATAATTGGAACATCAAGTTAAAAAAATTATAGAGTCATTTGCTAAACGTTGTCTGGTCTGTAACGTTGTCTGCCGATTTTTAGACCATTATAAATGGAATATTTCGGGAATTTTTTGGAAAACCCCCAAAATCATTGTTTCAATATTTTTCCCAGTTTTTTTTCATTTTTACCTAATTCCCGTTTTTTTTAAAACAAAAATCAATTATTTTTTGTCAAAAAGACAACGTTTGGGGAACAGACAACATTTATCGACTGGCTCTATATTAATTAATCGGTATTTAAAATATTAATCAAAAAATAAAAATAACACAGACAATTAAATTTGAAGAAAGAAGTTACTGCTTTGAAATAACAGAACGCTCAACTTAATGCTGCAAAAACCTTCAAAAAACAACCAGTGGAAATTTTAAAACTAGTTTTACAGATACCAGAAAAACCAACCGGCACAAAAAACGACCAGCAAACTATAAAAATAATTTCATGAAATAATTTAATGGGTTTTTAATATACCTAGGGTCCGAATGACTAACTTGGTTATTTTGCCGAATTTTGGTTGGGTTTTATCAGAATGCAGACACTAATTTTTTCACAACCAAAAACCGAAGATAAAACCGATTCAAAAACTTAAAAAGGGGTAGCTACTTTTTGTTTCAAAAATAGTTAATAATCCAAAACAGCTCATTTAAAGAACCGAAAGAAACAAAACCTAATAATGTCTTTGTTTAAAATATAAAACACAAAACTGTCTCAAAAAAATTATTATGAACATTCAGGAAAAAAAGAA
>NW_004191808.1:0-1484 GCF_000330505.1 Entamoeba invadens IP1
AATGATTATTTAAGAGTTTCATATTTTATAGTTTTTTCTATTTTATTTAAAAAACAGTGTGTTTATTAATAGTTGGTCCCTGGTTTTTGAAAATAAACCAACACATCCTCCAAAACCCCGATTAATTGGGGATTTTTTCTTACAAGGAAACTTTATACCAAAAATAAAACAGCTTGATTTAGTCTGGTCCCTAGTTTATGATTTGGTCCCTGGTTTTTCCTGTATCTGTACTATAAATTTACTATAAAACTTAATTACTATAAATTTACCATAAATATTGATCTATAATTAAATTCAGATATTCGCGTCCCCCTCGAGATTTAATTAAATTATGATAAAATATAGTTTAAAATAAGTGCCCCTAAATCCACATAATTTATATACTACTGTGATTTTTTTTCAGTTTGAAAAAAAATAGAAAAAAACGTCAGTTCACAAACTGCGAAGCACTATTTTACATTTTGTGCCATTTTGAAAAACCAATTTAAATTTTAATTATTTTTTTTAAATTATTAATTTATAACAAAATTACTTGTTGTTTAGCGTTTGTCTGTGATTAAATCTATTTTTGGAAAAAGTTCTATTTTTAATGGTAAATTAATAATAAAAAGATAACTCGTTATATAATTTTTAAAATGCGAAGTACAGGAATAATAGAAAGGAGGACGTCCTTAACAGCGGGAAAACGTATTAAAACCACAAGAACAATTTTGGTTCCATTTTTCCTTCTTACGTCCCCATTTCCGTCCTTCCTCTTAATAAACATTATTATAAAATTATTATATAATTCCATTCCAAGAAACGTCAAAAATTTGAAATTATTAATTATTATGAATAATAAAAAAACTAGAATTAATACTATTGTAAACTAAATATAATTTTTGAAGTTAGTGTTAATAGTAAAACAATAGTTCAATTATCATACGTATTTGAATCTTTTTGAGAAGTCCAAAAGAAGACAATAACAGTGAAAATTTGTGTGACGAAGAAAACAGCCCAAAACATAGCGTTACTCGGTGTTGGTGTTTTTAGATCCATTTCGTCAAATGCCTTCAATCCCAAAACGGATTTGACGGCTTCTTCTGTTTGTTTCAAATCAATTGTCTCAATTTGTGATTGCACATCATTAATATTAATCTTTTCTTTTCTACTTGTCATTTCAATACTAACTAATACTTACCTACACTTAATAGAATTGAAATGAGAAACAAGATTGCTCAAAACGAAAAGAGAACAAACACATCCCCACATTTTGGGAGTAACGTGTCTTTGACGTAATGTTTCAGTGATTTTGAGTTTTCAACGTATGACGTTTCTGTGTTTCGGATATTTTTGAGTGATGCATATAAAAATCCCATCCCCTCATACATTTTAAATAAAGAATCCGTGTCACTGAGCCCTTTCATATCTTTCGACTCAAAACTTTTCATCCCTTTTTTAATTTTTTTTTCCTCTTTGATTGGCACAACTAAAATCGAAGAAAA
>NW_004191807.1:0-2314 GCF_000330505.1 Entamoeba invadens IP1
TTTTAAACATTTGAATAATGTATAAATATTTTAATTTATAAATTGTAATTTAAAAATGATTTTTCATTGTAATATCTTATCGCCTGAAAAGGTAAATGATTTTTAAATTAATAATTTGTAAAAATCGGTTACAAAAAGAATTTTGAAATATTAAAACAATAAACAACTGTGAATATCAGAATGTCTCAACTAACTGGTTATCACATTATGATAGTCTCGAAGTACTTCGCAACTATCATAGACTTTATTAACTTGAAGTTGGTTTGCAAGAAGTTTGGTGGTAATATGGAGAAGTTTCATTTTAACCCAATTCCGTTAAATTTCAAAACGCTTGGATACTTCCCAAACATTGAGACACTTCATTTATGGAATAAAAATGATGATAATTTTGGCAATAAATTTATGAACAACACAGAAGAAAATGGAGATTGTGAAAATAAAGGTGTTTTTAAAAAAGAGTTCTTTCGAATCATTGTGTGGTTCAATGTTGATTTTAAAACTGTTGACAGAAACAAAAATCGAAACATTGAGTTTAAAAATGTCACTTACACACAAAAAGATAGAGAGGAATTTGGCAACAACATTCCACAAAACATTGGATCAATTGGTAATCAATGTTTCTATGAATGCAGTAGTTTGACTTATGTTTCAATACCATCAAGCGTTTCATCAATTGGTGATTATTGTTTCTATGGATGTTACAGATTGAGTAGTGTTACTATACCATCAAGTGTGAAATATATTGGTTATCAATGTTTCTATAAATGCAAAAGTTTGATTAGTGTTTCAATACCTTCTAGTGTTACATATATTGGAATTCAATGTTTTTTTGTATGTAGCAGTCTGAGTAGTGTTAACATACCATCGAGTGTAACATCAATTGGTGATTGTTGTTTTTATGAATGCAGTAGTTTAAGCAAAATTACAATACCATTTAGTGTAACATATATTGGTGATGAGTGTTTCAGTGAATGCAGTAGTTTAACTTATGTTTACATACCATCTAATGTGAAATTAATTGGTGATGGTTGTTTTTATGGATGTAATAACTTGAGTAGTATTACAATACAATCAAATGTGACAACAATTAATAATTATTGTTTCAGTGAATGCAGCAGTTTAACTAATATTTACATTTCATCGAGTGTAACATCAATTGGAAAATATTGTTTTTATGGATGCAGTAGTTTAAGCAATATGACAATACCATTAAGTGTTGCATATATTGGTGATTATTGTTTTTATGGATGTAATAATTTGAATAGTATTACAATACCATCTAATGTGACATATATTGGTAATGGTTGTTTTAGTGAATGCAGTGGTTTAAGTAGTATTACAATACCATCAAGTGTGACATATATTAGTGAGAGTTATTTCCCATCAAACACTGAAGTTCATCGAAGCAAATGAGATAATTTAATAATATTTCATTTTTGTTTATTTAAAATTAAAATAATTGAAAAAATCAATTAAATATTTGCAAAACAGATTTTATCAGATTTTCAATAACACATGAAAAGTTTAAAAATAAAGACCCATAAAGCCGGCCCCCTCCCCAACCACCTCCTGGGAACAGAGATTACTTAAATGTAAGATTATGTAAAATGGTGAGTATATGCCACATCATTTGATGTTATTAATAACACATTTATATTTTGAAGACTATAAATTTATGATAAAAATGAAATATTAAAAAGAATTAAAAGATTCATCATAAAACTTAGGCTGATAATATTTGAAGTAAAAACGTATATAAAATAATTAAAAACTGGTAAAAAAATTTGAAATGCGTGTCAAATTATTATAAATATAAAAAAATAATTTTTTATTTTTTATGTTAAAAAAGTGATTACAAAAAAACTTATTTGGTAAACAATATAAATAATTGTATTAATTTTAAAATATTCATATTTAAACAATTGTATTTCATATTAAAAAAGTAGTTTTTGATATTCAAACACATAGTTACCAATATGACAAGACATGGAATTATAAATATATAATTAACAATAATGTTTAATTGTAATTGTTAATGTAAATACAAATTAAAGAGAACAATTGTTTTTGACATATTTTTGATTTATGAACATATCTTTTGTATTTAGAATGAGTCTGATTATTTTTATTGTGTAACTACATTGAAAAACTATTATTTTTTTAATAACTCATTGTTAATAATAACACGTGAATGATGTTATTTGATATATATTATCTTTTTAATTTATTCAGTCTAACTACAAACATAAACAACACAATTATAAAAATGACATCACAACTGTTATTAGAATTGTGAAATAATGACATGATAAAC
>NW_004191806.1:0-1344 GCF_000330505.1 Entamoeba invadens IP1
TTATAACAGTGTTTCAAATTTGTGTTTATTCAAAAAACAAATATACTATTATATAAACTATATATATAGTTTAATGATTTAAACTATATTTTTTAACTTGTAATAGTTTATCAAAACCCAATTTCTAAAAATAGTTTAAATTTTCACAAGACAAATTCTATAATATAGTAATGTATAGTAAAAATATTCAAAAATTTGCTTTTTTGAAACAAATGTTTATTTTTTGATAAAAATATTCTCTTTTATATCTATAATACTCACGAGTCAAAATCAATTACGTTATTTTGAAGATGCTATATTATAGCTCGGTTGTGTGTTTAATATCGCCATTTTTAAAATAAGTTCAAAAACAATTAAAAAGTCAAGATATGTCTTTTTTGACACACATCTTTTTTTATTAAGTTGTAAATAAAAACAAATATTTTGATATGCAAACGAATGTACATCAACAGTACTATAATGTAACACTGCGTTATACAATACTGTAACATTATACAAACAAGTTACAGAATGTGTTTTTTATCATAACAATCATTATCAATTATAATAAAAATTTATTATATTTCTAATATTTGTTTTTTTTACAAATTAAACAATTGTTTAACTTAAATTGAATAATTTTAATAAAAATATTCATAAAAACACCACCAACAAACTATACATATTATTATAATTATATTAATATAAACTATTAAAATGACTAAAGTTATTAAATTATCAAATGGGTTTTATATCCACCATTATTTTTTTCTCAAAAAAAACTTTTATGAAAACTTAAAATTAAGATAAACAAGTTCAAATATTCAAACTCAACACAAACAACAGAGATGTGTTTGTGTTGAGTTTTTGCGGATCCCCATCACCGTTTAACAATTTTATTTATTTATTTATACACATAGCGCATACAAATTAACAATTAGATATTGCAAATTACACGCGACTGATGTTTGTTTGTTTTTTTGTGTTATTTATTATGTTTGAGTGGCTGATAAATACAATTTATTAACTATTAGAAATGGGTTTAAAGTGGATATAAATTATTGATTTCTTATTAGTATTTTTATGGTTAATAAACTGAATAACAATCTATAGTTTAGATACTATATTAAACTAACCAGTAATTAATATTTTAAAGTATGTATTAGGAAGCGAACCTTATATTATAATTTATAATCTGAACATTTAATAAATTATATTAAAATTAAACTAAAAATATGTTCAAAAGCTTATTAATCACTTCATTAGAAATATCTGGATAATAGATATTAATTTTTAATTTGGTAATAATTTATATTTGTTATTCAAGGTTAATTTCATGTAGTTTTTATATTGTATTTTAATTAT
>NW_004191806.1:1444-3280 GCF_000330505.1 Entamoeba invadens IP1
GACGTACCTAATCCCCAACCAAACCAATACTGTTAAAAAGAGCAGTGTTTTTGTTTTTTTGAAAAAAATTATATTATACAGTGTAGTTCAATTATAGTAAAATGAAAATGGAATAACGAGTTCAAATTTTGAACTAATAAACAAATAAATTGTAAAAAAAATAAAAAAAAATAAAAAATTTTATGACAAAAAGTTAAAAATAGCAAAATAAAAATAATGGTAAAATGCAATAACATTTTTTTAAAACAAACAAATATGTTTTATATACATTAAACAAAAAACTATTGGTTTTGAGTTGAAAATGAAATATGAATTGCAAAAGATACATGAACACGTCAATGATAATTAATGTAAACATACAAAATATATGTACATAATAGTCTTTATAAAAAATATAAACTTTTCAAAAAACCCGTTATATTCATTGTGTATTTTCGGATAGTACGACGTAGCAAGATTTTTGACTGTTTTTTCTGTCTATAATATATTTTTATTATCTCTTGGTATTTACAATAAAGTGACTAATCTTTTGAAGAGTTTTTATCAAAAGAATTTAAAATCGAACAAGCAATCATTAAAAACGGATTATAATGTCAAATCTATTATTAATTTAATAACAATTTCCCTCCACTACAAATAATCCTCATATTTTTATATTGTTTTCTGACTTTTTGTCAAATATATGGACTGTTTAACCAATTGTTTGTTGTTGACTCTTGATATTTTGATGTATATACAGTTACATATTTTAATAATCTATTGAAAGGGGTGTTTAAAATGAATAAGGTAAACCACAACTATATTTTTTATTTTTCAAACAACAAAAAACCAAACTTCTTTGTTTATCAATGCTATTTTATTGATTTATTTGGTATATATTTTTAATTTTTGTTGTGTTTTACGTTATGCGTAATTTAGCTTTTTTATTGTCAATAACAAGGTATACTTTATTATTATTATTTATATTTGGGTTGCTTGATAATCAATTACAGATGCATCGCTGTCTGCAAAAGCGATGCATAATGGATTCGTTTTATTGTTATAATATTTTACAACTATTTCGACTCTATCATTTTCACTATGACACAAATACACGTTACTCAATGGAAATAACAACCACTGTTATCAATTTGCGTCATTCTCTGAACATAACCAAATTTATTTTTTTATTAAGATTATTAAAATTTATTTGTTTTGTCAAACAAAAAATATCAATTTTCACGTTAGTTATGTGTGCTTTTTATCATTGTCTTAAGATTTTATGAATACTTTCCTCAGAGTTGGCAGAAAATAGTCTGTCTCGATAAGATTAACTATATTTTATTATGAACAACCATTTTTATTAATTATTATTTGTATTTTATTATTATTAAAAATTATAAAACTTTCAAGCAGGACACAAATTTTATTTAGATATTGAGACACTTTTTTGAAATTAAATACAGAAATTAAATATTTTAAAACAATAAGCTACTACCATAATCAATCTCAGTTGATTTTACACATTGACACTTTAACATAGAAATTGATTAGTGGATTGAATGTGTGATTTTTTAAACATTCACTGTGTTTGTGGACTTTTTTAATATATTTTAAAGTCCAAATTTGTTGTTAGAAGTTAATTGTTTCTAAATGCTACATTTAAATATTTTATTCTTGAATTGTGTTGTATTTATTAAATAATTAATCAAATGATTAGTTTGATAACTTTCATATTTGCTTTCTTTTATACTTACTAAATCATCATTTTCATTTTTAAAACCAAACATCAAGTGGTCGCAATTGACCGTTTATGTATCCCCAAAATCAATTTTATTAAAGGGAATATCAAAAAAT
>NW_004191806.1:3380-37293 GCF_000330505.1 Entamoeba invadens IP1
TTATACATCCAAAAAAGAAAAGCAAGAAATGTGGAGTTCGTAATTTCTTTTCTGGCGAATTTCTGAGTAATATCAACACAACCGGCAGACCATTTAATATGGTTAATCACAGAAGTGTTTCATAGTTATAAGGATTATGACACTTGATTGATTTAAGAAGCAAAGAAAAGATTGACAACCAGCGTTTCTTTGAGAATGTCAAATGGTAAAAATTAATAAGAAATTTACTATTTATTTATGGTTTTTAATAAGCGATGGTCGATACTATATATTATAATATAAAAAACTGATATAGTAAATTTCCTTGTTGTATTTTTGGAATATCGTTAATTAGAAATCAGACTTTATACCTTAACTTGCATATCTTGGAAAGTCACTTCAATTGTTTTTATGTTTAAAATATTTTAAAAACTTATATTCTTATAGTCTGGAAACAAAAATGTCTATTTCAAAACATTTTAAATAGACAATTCTAACAATTTAACACATTAAATAACATTAAACAAAATTCAAGTTCTCTAAATCTAAAATCGAAAAGACATTCCTTTAACAGGTTTTATTTTTTGTGTATTTTTTCTATTAATTTATTTCACCATAATACCGTTTTTGCTTCAATCTATTTTTTTGAATAAATAAAAATTAGCCTTACTATTTTTTATTAATATTAAACCATTTACTTTGAAAGTATTATTATGATAATATTTTCATTTGATTTTATAAATTAATTATGATATTAATGTAATTATACCATTTTATCAATAGCAAATAACGACTTTGTAAAGGTACCAAAATTTTACTGTTTTTAAACAACAACAAAAACGATGTTGTCCCGAAGATGATAGTTGGAGTAATAGTTCTTTACTTTCGACAAGTTGTTTAAGAAACAATATTCACAATTATTTTTTTGTCAAATTGAATATGTTTGAAAAATATATTATATTTGAAAGAACATATACAACGGTGTTTGTTTCGATAGTCTAATTGATCTTGTTATTCCGCTATTTTTTATCACTAATTAATAATTAGTTTATTGTTTTTGAAACATAAAATATATTTTTTTTAAGAATTATATAGTTTGTTTTATTTTTCAAGATTGTTTTTCACCAACTCAGAATTTTGTTCATATCTCAAAAATAATCAAATTAAATTTTAGATAGATTTTTAGTAAAAAAGTTGAAACAATCACACCAATGCGTTGGATAAAAACAACAGAACGTATTACGGAGAATTAAAAAAACGAAAAACAGACAAATCCGCAAACTATTATCTTTTCAATTCATTGAACTACAATAAACTGTGTTATAGAATGTATTACAACAATAAGTGAACATTTTTGTTATATGTAATGTATATATTAATTTATATATTCAATAACAATGACATTCAAGGTGGTTGGTATGTACTTGATAGTGAATCTGTTTTGGAAACTCCAAGTACATCGCCTAATACTAAAAATTTTATCGGCTTGAAAATATATGTCTCGGGATTTCTGGCGTTATGCTTGCGTAAATCCCGAAAAAATATAAAAATTATATCTTCGATATAATGTCTTATTTAAACTAGTTCTTATTTGTTAGTTGGTTTGAGTAATATCATTGTGCAGAAAAATGTTAAGAAAAAATAAAGCGGGCATGACAGTCTTTTTTAAAAGACCAAACGACAAAAAAAGAAAAAAAAGAACACTGCCTAATAAAAAAATTAACAGGGAAACAAGGAAACGTGTTAATTGATTATATCAATTAATCGTCAAAACACAACAAAAACTCCAAATACTATATAAAATAGATTATTTAATTAAAGATACATTTATTGAAAATTAATTTTGCAATGTAGTTTCTTGTGTATATTTGTTTTGAAAAAAAAAATAAAACCGTTTAAAATACAATTTTTACAAAATTGGTTATTTATCAATCGTTGTTTTTTCGATCTTCAAAGCCTCGCGTTTTGAATTTGCGCAAATGCATAAATTGTCATCGCATAAAGTATTAATTATCATTATGTTATTTGCTATCAATTTTTATTGTTTGAAATATCATAAATTGATTTTTAATAAATTGTATTTTTTTGTAAAAAATATTAAAAATTGTTCGATTAATTTGTTTTGTGATTTTGATTAAAAAATCGACTTTTTTGATAATTTAAATTAATTTTTATTGTTTTCATATGAACCAAGGTTAGTCAATTGGTAAATCAGAATATATAAATAATATTTTTTTTATGTAAAAATCAGCACCAAGAATCATTTTTCAAAAAATCCATAAATAGCATTTTTAAAGAAAATCATGTGTTTCAAAATATATTTTTTGATCTTAGGCGAAAAAAAATCCAAATTGAAAGAAATTATGTTTAAGATATTTACCATCCTCAGAAAAATTAACAATCCTCATGAATCCCTTAAAAATCAAAAAAGTAATAACATTTTGCATTTTGATCATTTTTGATTTAATTATAAAGTTTTTCGATTTTTGCCAACATTTACAGTTGACCAAATAATTATCAGAGACCAAATAATTGTAAGAAGGATGTATTTCCCAATAATTACATAAAAAATACCATGTAAATAAGAAGTGAAAAAAGGTTCACCAAATAATAGTAAGACACTTATTTTTGTTGCTTTCTAAAATAACCCAAAAAGAGATAAAAAATAACTTAAAATAATAAAATAATGTTGATCTTTTTGGACATTTTATTGTTTTCATTGTGGTTTACTCTGGAAATGTCTCGCCATAAAAGAAGTTCATAGTCCTCACTCCCCAATGGTTGTTTTTATAGGGGTTATTAATTGCAACAAAGCAACTTAATGGAACTCGTTGTTTTTCCAATCTTTTTCTGTATGGTAAGGTTTGGTTTGTTGTCAATCTTTCGTCAATTACTTCTTGAAACCCTCGGTTTCAAACACCAAACCACAATTTAAAATACTCATTTAAAGAGAAGCTATTTAGACCCACTTAGTGTTTATCAGTTTATTGAGCGGGATATAGTTTTTTATTTTCTTTCACTGTTGTTCAAGGTGCGCAAATTAAAGAAGTTGTGAATGTCACAAAATCACAAAAAAACTTCACTTATTATTTTTGCCGTTGCAGACGTTCTGGCACTGAACTGAATGTCAAGTTTCTTGGAATAGAAACAAGAGGAAATTGTAGTTGATATGATTGCCCGTTAGAAACGTGTATTTCAGCTGGATTGATGGTGACATTTGAAGAACGATGAAACGTAGGAGAAACAAAATATCTATCTAACATCTCATTACGTTGGTCGCATTCTGCGTTTCCCATTCTTCTACAAACTCCTAAACTCCATGTTGTATCACTACCTATATTATCATATGAGGATTTCTTCCTCGAAAATGATGGTAATATCTCATTTTCAGCTTTCAAATAATATATATTCTCTGAAAGTCTGACCTTGTAATTATTGACATCAGCCTCCTTAGGTTGGTAATACTCCGAAAAAGCTTTTAAGTTCAACAACGAGCCTGTGATGTTGTCCAAAACTCGGTCCATCTCAATATCACAAGATATTTCTCTTACCCGAGTAAGGGACATTTCTGTCATTTCGTCCATCTTAAAAAAGTCTTTGAACAGATCGTTAAGGCGTTCTTTTTCTTCATCGTTATTTATGGTGCTTAAATCCACAACTTCTATCTGTTGGCTCTCAAAATGTTGGGGTAAGTTGCTTACTCGTCTCACGGTAGTTGTCCCATTTATCGACTTTTTAACAACTCCAAAAAAGCACAGATCCAGCGGTTGCATCAAATAACTTGAATGTGGCGCATATGTGTGGAGCCGAATGTTGTTCGCGTATAACATCCCCAAAAGAACTCCATCTATATGTCCACTAAAATTATCCATTGCAATAGTTGCCCATTCCCCCAAAAGATTTAGAAGTGCCCTTTTCTTTACAATCTTCACAACCAGATCGGCCATTTAATACACGAAAAGGTTTTTGGTCGCATATCCATTGGAAGAATAAAGAATCATTAGGTCTGGATATGAATTCTTCACTTCTGAGAAATAGCTCTTTTGACTCACAATCAAAGCGTACGAAGTTGGTTGTCCATCGGCAGAAATACAACATATTGCGGTTGAATGTTCAACTGAACGACTGACTCCATAAGTTTTTGGGAAAGTTTCTTCGTATTGTTTAACGATAAGATGGAGTTTTTTTGTCTGCCCAGTCATTTGAACCCATCTCATCGATGTTGAAAAAGCGCCGATGGGGTACCATCGACGGCTTTGAGATCATTCATGTTCTTTATAACTGATTCATAACTTAATTCAATTCGATGATAATCATCAGCATTCATTTTTTTAAAGTGTAACCTAGTTTGTCTCTTAAATGATTGCGCACAGCTTCTCTTGTGATGTTTTCCAAATCAAAGTGTTTACTCAACAAGACCACGATTCCAGTCAGCGAACAAATAAGCCCAAGTGAATGCAGTTTGTCCATCATACTGTTTATTTCATGATCCATATCCTTTGTTATCTTACCCTTTGGTCCACGACGCACTTCTTCAACTTCCTTCTTCAATTGACAGTCGATTGCTCCACTTGAACAACCAAACATTAATCCTAAAAGCGAAAGCGATGAGCCGTCAATACTTTTCAAAAACTTTATCTGCCCTCTTCTTGTTGTCAAATTAGAAAAACGACGTTTTTGAAAGCCGCCTCGAGCAAAATAACGGCTTTTTGTTGTTGTTTTCTTTTATTTTTTTTACGTGGAAAATGTTATCTGTCATTTGTTTCTTAGAAAATGCAAGAAGTCTTTGACAATTGAATGAAATGATTGGGTCTTCTTTTGGTTCAGACATGTTTTTTAAGTTGTTGGTTTGTTTTCATGTTTTTATATATTTAGCTTTTTTAAAAAATAAATAAATTGTTTCATGAAACCTATTTTAATATAGTTCTTGATTAAAATTATAAAACTATTTTTATTTTATTTCTTACAATTATTTGGTCTCTGACTATTACTTGGCCAACTGTAATTATTATTGCAATTGATGTTAAAAAAATGAATAAAAAACAAAAAAGAACAAAAAAATCTAACAATAACCAATATCATTAAATTATTTTTTCGAAAAATAAAAAAATTCAAATGTTACTTTTGTTGTTTTTTAATAAATATAAACATGTTTGATGAAACATTTATTTTTCATCGTAAGCTGATACGTTAATATAAGTGAAAACAACATAAAAATAACAAAATTTTATTTTAGAATTGACAAACAAATATATTATTATTTGACGCACATTATAAAAACGATTGGCGCTTTTTGTTTAAAATCGTTGATTATCATTTACTATTATATATCATTTTAAAATTAACTAATATACTTATCAATTAATGTAATGAAAAGAATCATAGATTGTTTGTAAGTGATATTTAATTTTTGTTTTTGTACTTATTTCAAATAAACATTATTTTCATTTAATAAAAGAAATATTGTCGAGTAAAAATATACGGTTTATTTCATAATTATTCAATAAATATTGCAAAACAATGTTACTTGACATATTAAGTCTCAAATTAAAGTTGTTATTATTTTAAGAATATGTCTGATAGATAAAATCGAAATAATATAATCATAATTATCATATTTAATTATCAAAAATATAACGATTTAAATTCATATTTATTTTATTACATTTGTTTTGTTTTGAAATATAATGTCTCAAATTATAATAAGTATTTTCAAGCGCATTTTCAAAAGAAAATAAACAGATTGTTACAAATTATTGTTGGAGTTAATTAATCCAAAACAAGGTTGGATGTTGAACAAATGATATTTCGATATTTGTTGCTAATAAAAATAAATTGAATTAATTATGAGCATTCCTCAATGTATTTTATATCATATTTTTTAATATATATCCTAGATTTTTAAATAATATGTTTTTGATTTGTACCTTTTTTATTAAATATGGTGTTGTTATCGTTTAAGTATTTATTAAAACATGTTTTGTGTAAATTGTTTTTTATTTATGATAAGTAATAAATATATTTACAATAAGATAAATATTGCCGCTCATTGTAATGATTGTAAAAAAAAATCTTTATTGAATTTTTCATTTTTTTTTTCAAAATGCAGAAATTTTTTTGACCAAAAACATTAAAATGATATTTATAAAAAATATTCTTTATAAACAAAACCAAAATTCTAGAACTTAAATAGTTCTATTTGGTGAAACGGTTTCACCAAATAATTTACCAAAACATAAATTTTCAGTAAAATTATCTCAAACATTCTTCTTTTTAAGTATAAAATTGATTAAATAATTTTAACATTCTAACTTGATAAATGTCAACAATTTATATAATTTTCATATAAAATATTATAAAAGTCAAACTCAAGCAACAAACAAATATTTTTAACTTGCCTTATTATTTATTTCTAATTTCTTATTTCTTATTATTTGTTATTTATAAGTAACTCTAATTCATAACAATTGTAATCAAAGAAAACACCTTTATTCTTAAAAGATTAAATTTAAAATTAAATGTGAAATTATAACAAAAAGTTTAAAAATTTATTGATGATTATGCAACAATTTGTTTTCTTATTATAATTTCTACACTTTTTCAAAAAGGAACCTTTTATTATTTTTATTAAAATTGTATATTATAATTAAATTAAAATAAAACGAGCATCTTTATGATAAACGAAATCAACATTTTTCAAAACAATCAATGTTTACAAAAATTTTATGAAACACAAAAAATGCCAACTTTGTTCTATTGATCAAAAAAATCAAAATACAGTATAAATAACTCAATAAAAATGGTTTCATTCTAATACTAATACTTCTTCAAACGAAGTTTTAAAGAAGTAATATTATTATTTTATGATTATAATAATAAGACTTCAATTATTATAATTTAAATCTCTCGTAAAAAGTCTGTCTTAATTGATATAACTATATTCTATTATAAACAACTATTTATTATTGGTTTCTATATTTATTATTATGATTCATAAAAATATCAAGCTGAACAAAAAATTCAATAATAATGTCAAGACGCTTTTATTTGTAATTAAAACCGGAAATTATACATGTAATACATTAAAGTAATGGCTGTAATGGTTCTAATTATGTTTTCACTTTGACACTTTCACATGGAAAATAATTCAAATTACTGGCGGATAAATAAAAGACAAGCTGCTTTGAACAGTTTTTGCAAATTGTTAGTAATTTGAAAGATGTACCAAGTTCAAATTTGTTGTTTGAACTTGGTTGCCTCTAAGTGTTTCTTTTAAAGTTTTGATCATTTAATTTAATTGTATTGATCATATAACTGACTAAATGATTTGTTTGATTTTGATTTCGTTGTCTTTTATGTTTGCTAAATCATCATTATAATTACAACAAAGTGTCTTTGCCAATAACTGTTTTGGTATAAATTTCAGTGATCTTTTGCGATAAAGCTTTGCCCTAGTAATTATTCTTGTCGTCCCTTAATCCATAACAATTTAATTACTTAATTATTATAAAATAATTATTACTTTATTTATACTAATAATTCAACAAGTTAATTAATTAATATTATATTAAATTAAATTGATCAATTTTTATAATCATTAGTAACATACATATTAATTATTTTTCAAATATTTTTGTTTTTCAACAGTCATACTTAATTAAAGTGTTGTATATTTTGTTGATGTTAAACAACGATTTTAAAACAAGGTCAACAAAAAAATTATTAAAAGTCAGTCATAAAAACAAATATCAAACAACAAAGTTTTAAAATAAAAAAATACAAACTTCTTAACACTTAAAATAACGCCCTTGTTTTTTGATTGACGTGTTATTATTGGGAAATTAATTCAATTTCTGATGATTATAAACTAAAAAACATTCTGAAGTGGTTTACTTATTAAAATTTCAATCAATTTATTGAAAAGGTATTTTAAATAATTTATACCTAAAATTAAACTATATTGGGGTTTTTTGATTTTTTGTCAATTAATAATAAAACAAAAATAGACTAGAATAATAAATAATAATAATAAACAAAAATAAAAGTTGCCTATACTTTTAAAACAAAACAACACAATATATTTTTGTTTATTTTCATTTTTATATGTTGAAACAGTGGCATAAATTAATCAGATAATCCAAAAACAATTTTAACATTTGAAATTAATAAAGTATAACATAACACAACCCGATATCAAGTAAAAGTATTGTTTATTAAAACTGTCGAATTATAGAGTTTTATTTATTAAACACATAAACAAAAAATAATTTTCAACAACACGTTTTGAAATCAGTAAAAAATGTTGTAATATTAACTAAATTATCCAGATCTTTCCCCCCCAAAATAAAAATTTATTGGGATAGAAGGTTACTAAAAAACTTTTTTGTTATTAAAATGGAAACTAGATTGTTATTCCATTTTGAAAGATATTAAAAAATTCCACAATCATAAGTTGACAAATTGACGTTTTCAATCAAAACACCTTTTGAATTCTATGCAGGTCAATAAGGAGATCCAATTGTCCATTTATCAAATTTTAAACAATTTAAAAATTTTAAAAAATACTTGTTTTAAAATACAATTTCTAATATTTGAATCTTGTTATTAATTAAAATTTGTTAATTGTTATTAATTGAATAGAATAATTTGGAAGCAAAATAAAACAAAACATATTTATATATATTCTACAAAAACATTCCAATTAAAAAATTGTACACTTCTTTAAAAACAAAACCAGTTTTTATTATTAACACAAGTTTTTCTAAAATAAGTGTTGTCTAATTTGAATTGTACTATCTGTGCTACATATACTCAAGGTTTAATAAAATAAGAAACATTTATTATCTAAATACTAAATGTTAGACATTTAATTACGTTTTTTGATTATTAAACTTAAAGTACCAAAAAGTTTATAATAGATGAAAATAAAATATTATAAATAACTAAAAAACAAATATCAAAAAGACAACGTGGCCGAGTGGTCCAAGGCGTAAGTTCAAATCCTGCCGTAGTCGTTATATTATTTTATTTTGGATGATAAAAAACCAAAATATATTGGTTGTGTATAAAACAAAATGCATTTGCCGGGACTCGAACCCGGATCTCCACCTTGGAAGGGTGGAATTCTGCCCTTAGACCACAAATGCTTATTATATTTAAAAAACAATAACGACGCTTTATATCACATAATTTAAATCACAAATAAAGCAAAATCAATGGATTATTTTGTGTGATATTCGATACACAATCAGTTATAATCATGTTTCAAACAATTATCAACAAAAAAACAGTTTTATTAATCAATTTATTATTTTAATTTGTTATTATTATTATTGTTTTTATTACAAAACTTCTTTTTGATATTAAATTGTAATTGTTCAAAAGATACTTATTATCTGTTTATACTTTAAATAATGAAATAGTTTTAAATTGAGATTTTCAACAGACCAATATATCGATGATAAAAATGGTCCCGGCGGGGATCGAACCCGCGACCCTCGCATAACTCTATTCTATAAGTACGATGCACTACCGACTGTGCTACGGGGCCTTTTTAATTTTATGAAATAAATGTTTAATGTTTTATTGACATACTTTAAAATTAAATAATTATTTTTCATTAATTATATAACCAAATCAAAAACCGACACTGCTGAGATTTGTTATTTAATATATAGGTTTTATTATCACTGTTTTTGAGTTTACGTTCTTTTTTGTTATAAAATACACTGAAAGGGAATTGAACTCGGAAACAGTGGTCTGGAAATAGAAACCTCGCAGCATTGGCCTTAGTGCTTTCTAAAATAATATATATTCTATTCATATTGACTCTTCGATAAACATGTGTACCAAATGTTATTCAATGTGTGAATTGAATGGGTTTAATACATTTATCAGAGTATGTCAAACACGTGTTGATAAATAAACTATAATAACAAATTCAAATACAGAGTATGGGTTATGTTTTTATTTTGATTAAAATTCTGAAACGAGCTCAAAAACAACAAGAAAATGCTACAAATGTTACCTGGTTATTACCCACAATCTGTTTTACCATTTATTTGTTAACAATGAGATGAGACATGTGGAAACAATTGTGATAAACAATGTGAGTATTGTATTTCATGTAAATTTGGTTACAATTTAAAACTTGATGGGAATTCGCTTAAATGCGAGTTGTGTCAGCATTTGATTCCAATTGTCAAACACGTGCTTCCAATAGAAAAAAACGTGTATAACTTGTAAAGATAAAAACAGTAATGGGATTTACAATCAGTGTGTTACAAATATATCGCGTTTCAAAGCACAAAGACTGACTAATGTGAGAGCTGTTCGACATTTTACTTCAACTGCATTACATGCTTATCAGACTCAACAAAGAAATGTAATGTCTGCAAAGCAGAGTATTATTCAAAGAAATCTGGCGACTTCAAGTGTCAAAGCTGTGACTCAAAATGTGGTGGTAAATGTGACACAACAACAGGAATATGCACTGGGTGCAAAAGTGGATATGTTCTAACATCACCAATCACAAACAAGTGTGAGACTTCCAAGCTATTAACACAAATTGTGCTGAGTGTGAAACAGACCAACGAAAGTGCATCAACTGTCAAAGTATCCATCAACTGTAAATCACACACATTTTGATTGCGACGCAAGTTGTAACGGGCAGTGCAACACATCAACTGGTGTCTGCACAAGATGTGCAACAATTTACATTTTTGATGATATACCAAGCAAATCATGTGTGTTGTATGCAAATCATTTTACATAACTTTCATCCCATGTTCACCAGACTTTTCGAGAAAGTGCAACGTTTGTGCAAATGGGTACAATTCGACGAGGCATTTGGAAAATGTGTTGCTTGTTCCACAATTTCTAAATATTATTTAAATTGATTTAATAATTCCTTTTTAAATTACTTAAAATAATTATGTAATAAAAAACTTTGTAAATAACATTTCATATAAAGAGCAACTCGACTAATACAAAGTTTATGCTTGTTCGTGTGTTGGAAAATGCAAGAACTCAATCCATTCATATACAAATTCGCAAAACCATACGAAGAAAACATACCTCTTTTTGATTGTGTGTTTAATGAAAATAACACCAATGATCTGAATGTTTGAGAACTCAAACAAAGAAATTCTTTTTTCAAACCCTAAACAACAAAAGAAAAAAAGATATTTATCAAAAGTTATTGGGTTTTATAAAATACAAACATGAATACAACAGAGTCTTGTAGCAACGTTATTGTTGAACACTGTTAATTAACCAAGAGCAGATTGTTATCTTTTCAAAATATACAAGTGTTGATATAATCGATCTAGTTGGTGGATATGTACAATTCGATTGTTAAGAATATAGAAGAACTTTTAGTTAAGTTATTATTTTTTAGTATGTTAATATCATATCATACATTATTTACAATTCTATCGTGTATAAAAATAAACCTTGATTTTTGATAGTTAATGAGTTTCAACAATTAAAAATATATTTTTATGTTTGTCTCTTTACACCCAATTCGAATTCGAATTTGATTTTGGTGTAAATATAAATAAGTTGATGTATAAATAACTTATTTATAAATCCAATAATAATTATATCGGATTTATAAATTAATAAAAATCTTTCAATTATATGTTGTTTCCTGTTGTTTTTAATAAAAAATATTCTATAATAAATTGATTGTGATGTTTACAAATTTTATAGTACGACAAAATGGTTTTATTTTTTATAATTTTAGTAATTGTGTTAGAATTGTAATTAATTAATTTGTTTTGCTTGTTGAATATAATGTACATTTTAGTTGTGATTTATTATATAATTTTTAGTTTTTTGATTTTTCAAATAACAGTTAATTATTAAAAAAAAATAATTACAAAAACAAATTGCAATTAACAATACAAATAGTATAAGATAGCTTTTAAATATATTATAATTCAATTGTCGATATATTGAAAATAGCACAACGTACTCTACTCGATTTTGATTAAAAATATCAACCGAATTTGTTTTGAAAATAATACTTATTTTATTTTTTGAATATAAATATACATATTTTAAATTGTGTATAAAAATAAATAATAAAGAAAGTAATGGCGTTGTATCTTAATTATAATTAGAAAATTCAAAGTCATATTTATTAATTGGTGTTGTTTGGAATTAGTTTTAATAATATTGTACAGACAATTAGTATTCATAAAAAACACATTCAAATCATGAAAGAAAAATAGAAACCACACAAAAGATCCAAAGTGTTTGTATTTCAACGTGATATCAATAACTTATCGTATTTTTTATTGATAACTAACCCAGAAATCAAAATAGAAAAAAGACAACTCATTATTTAAACGTGAATTTAATAACCAATTTCAACATTCCACAAGGTTGTTTCTTCTTATTTATTAACATTGAATACATGCTATTTATAAAATACGTTGGATAAACTAACCACATAGAGACTGTAAATATATAATATTGGCCGGCTTGTGATCGAGTCGGCAATGATTCTGCATCTCCACGCCCAGTCCTAAGTCTTCTGTCATCTAGTCCCTCACTCATACATCACACAAACTCCGGAAAATTCAAGATTATCAACAAAAGAAATATGAATAGCAACAAATATTACTAGTTGCAGAGTCTTTAATCTCAAAAAGTCGCTCTCAGTCTCAAAATATGTAATAATGCTATTCAGTCGCCAATTAAACGTGCTTGGAGGTTGTATAAAAATACCCTCTAGACAAGGTAACAATGCTTTGTATCCAATTTTTCAATGGAAATATTGGGATAGGCGACCAAAGCAACTTGTCAAAATACACACATTTTATGAATTCCATAAAATAAGACGAAAAGTATGCAAAATAAAGTCTGTCGATTTCTGTCTGACTTGCAATGGTATAGATTGTTCCTTTTACCACATTTTATTACGAGACACCCGGAGTCTAAATATCTGCCGCAGTACGATCAAATTATTTATTATTACTATATACTGACGTTGCTATCTACTGATTATGAGTGAATTGAGTTGTTTTAATATATCAATTTGGTTTATCTTCAAATAAAATTATTGTTATATTTATTTTATAATACAAAAAAATAAACAAAAAAATTAGTTTTTTTTGAAAACGATTGAAATATTTATAAAAAATTAACATTTTAATATATTGAAATTTTGGATTGTTGTTGATGTGTTTTTATTAATTATACAACATGAGAAGGATTAATGATATATATATACAGTGAAATAAATATTCAATTGAAACTAATAAATTATCAATATTATTAATATTGTTAAACTAACAATACAATAAAAAATACAGTTCCTCAATAAAATAATCAGCTTCTAATTACACTGAAAATGATAGAAAATTAAACATAAACATCAAGGTGTTGTGTATGTTCTTGTTATAAACTGTTTCCATTTAATCGATAGCGCCCATTTTGGATTACATATTTTTATCTTTAAACATTGGGAAAACATCCTAATTTATTTATATTTCGTTATCGTTTTATTTTTATTAATTATGACCACCAAATTTTAAAGACTATTAACTGTCAAATAGACAAAAAACAACTAAAATATTAAATTAATTTAAACAATTTTCATATTTGTTAAATAGTTTAAAATTGCTCAAGTGGCCGATTGGACCTCCTTTTTCCATTTTACATATTTTAAATCTGTTTATCAATGAGTCCATCAACTTATTTATCATTGAAATTGGCAACTGTTTCCATTCTTTTTTGAGTGCTCTAAACAAAAGACTTTTTGTTCTAAATAACTTTTTCTTCTTGCGAATTCTTGTTTCAAGAATTGCCCATAGATGTTCAATTGGTGACAAATCGGGGCTAGAAGATGGCCATTATACTGGGTTTGTTTTCATTTCTTTCAACCATCTCATTGTTTCAAGTGCTTTATGTGGTGGTGCACCATCTTGTTGAAAAAACAATTTGCTTCTGTGTTTTTTCATGTCTTCAATGACTCCATTATTTTTTAACATGGAACGGTAATCTATGGCTTTCATTCTGTCTTTGCAAAGTATTAATTTTGATTTATAATCTCGACCAATCGCACCCCAAACCATTAAACTCGAATTATATTTGGGTATTTGTTGTGTTGTTTTTTAAACGTGTTTATGTTGATTCTTTTTTTCCATTTTGTTGTTGTTGTTGTTTTGTTCAAAAGACTCTTAATTTTTGTTGGTCGCATCCAACAATATTTTTTATCTGGAAACAAACACAATCTTGACTCATCTGACACGATAACAGATTCCCATTTTTGATGTTTCTTTTTTTTGAGCGACTTTTTGCAAAAATTGTACCTGTTTATAATTTGTTTTTCTGTTAATATTTGTGTCGACTTTTGTTTACAATACTTGAATTTTTGTTCTTTCCGTATGTTATAAATTGTTGACTTTGAAACGTTTGCGGCTTGTGCCAATTCATGACAAGTTGAAAATGGGTTTGAAGTGGTTTGTTTTTCAACCATTTGACATACCAACTCTGTTCTTTTATTTGGTCTCCCTCTTTTGTTTAAAGGAATTACAATTTCTCCAGACAACACCTTCTTAATTCTTGATATTCGGTTCGGTGAAACGTTGTAAAATCTTTGGATTGAAGAATATGAATCACCATTTTGAAGTGATTTTATTATTAATTTATCAATCGCATCCATTGATATTTAAAGTTGCGTTTCTTTTTTTATTTGTAAATTTCATAAAAATGTCTGTTTAATTGTCTCTTTCATTAATGTCTTTTATTATTCTTTAATAATTAATATTTTAAATTTGTTTTTAATAATAACAAAAAGAACGATTTAAAAGTGAATTTGGTTTCTTTTAGAAAAATAAAACAATTTTCAAAAGTGTTTGTTTATTTTTTGGTTGTGAATTTTATATCTTTTTGTGTATTTTTATAGTTGTTTTGTACTATAATTAAAACAAAATTAACAAATGTTGTTTCTAATACATTTTTGGGCAAAAATTTACTCTAAATCTAAATTTTAATTTTTCTTTGTAAAAAAGAGACAATAAGACAAGAAAAAACAGGTAAAAAATACAAATTCGATTTTTTGTGAAAAAAAAACGAGACCAGTAAAAAGACCAAAAGTGAAAAATTCCCAAATAAAAGGATGGTTGGTTTGTATGAACATTCCCGAAATATTACTTAAATATTATTTTTTTACGCTATCGTTTTTTAAAATACAGTTTATTAACAAATATATTTATTTGTGAATTTAAAAATAAAAACACAAACGTGTAATTTCATGAATAAATCAAAGTACACCCCGCAAAATATGGGTGTTGGGATAAAATATTCTTGCACAAAAATATTTTTGCATAAAATATTCTTGAAAATAATATTCTACAAATAAAGGTACAATTTTTTTCAACAATAGTTCAATTGTTACTTAAAATAAAAATAAACAATAATTTTGATTTACATTTCTATTAATAAGTTAATTCGATGTTTATTTTAACAAAAAGTAAAAATAAACGATAACACAAAACATCAAGTTTAAAAATACACACATTTTACATAATTTTAGTAATTTCAAACATTTTTATAATTTATAACAATATTTCGTTTTTATTTAAAATATAAATATTATAAAATGAAACAATATGTTAAAAATATAATCGTGTTTCAATATAACTAAATTTAATATAAATATTTAAAAATCATGTTGGTCTTTAATCTATATTTGACTCTTAAATTATTAAAAATACCAGTATATAAAAATTGAGTATTATTTTGTTGCTAAAAATAACTTTTATTTATGTTTCGAAATCAACGATTTAATATTGAAAAATTATATTATATTTACAGAACTAAAATTAATATATATAAACAAATTAATGATAAGTTTCAAACAAAAATATCGTGTTAATAATAAGTCATGTATATAATTATATAATATTGTTTCTAAAATTGTGTTTTTAACTTGACATACAAAGTATATTTATTTTCATTATATTATTTAAGCAAACATTTTTAATATGGTAGTCATGGACTTTCATCCAGAATTGACACAAATGAAAAGTCAAAAGAAGTGTAAAGATGGTACATATAAGTTTATACCGGTAGTTGATGGTTATCCATTTCACCCACAAAATGGCAACAGAAATATATTTAAATGCTGCAGTTGCGAAGTGAAAATTAAAATCACACGGACGGAAGGTTCAAATGACAACTTCAAATACATTGAATATGATTTTGTTGACAAAACCAAAACACGACACACCCACGACAAAAAAACAGTGAACATCAAATCCACAAAGTTAAAAGAGATGGTTGAATCAAATTTGTTGATTTCTGCTTCTAAATTGATAGAACAACACGAAGAATTGTTTATCAAAGATTCAAGAAGAATGACAACAATAAGAAGAACAATCAATAAATTCAAAAAGTTGTATGATTGAAGAAAAGTTAAACGAATTGTTGTATGGTGGTAAGTATCATGTAGTCGATGAAGACAAATATTTTATTTTTATTTCAATTGAAAAAGTGGTTGAAATGAAGGATCGACAAATTGCATATGTGTTAATGGATGGAACGTTTAGTTCGTGCCCAAATGATTACGAACAATTGTATACTATTCACGTATTGTTATCAAATGGACAGTGTTATACATTAGTTCATTGTTTAATGTCTAAAAGAAGAGAAAGTGATTACCGCGAAATGTTTAGTGTAATCAATTCCTACTTTTTCTCTGTTTGGAATCATCAATTACTCACAAAAAATACTAGTGTCATGATAGACTTTGAAACAGCAGTAATCAATATCTTGTCAGATTTAGGTTGTTGTGTGCATGGGTGTTATTTTCATTACACCCAGTGCTTGTGGAGAGCACTACAAAGAATTGGTCTTTCAAGTTGTTATTATCCTGGTACTACTATTTGGAAAATAATGTCAAAATTGAAAGTTTTGGCATTTTATAAAGCAAGCGAAATAATTGATAAGTACGATGACATTAAAAAACAAACTGAAAATTGTGAAATTGATAAAGAACTAAAGATCAAAATAGATGACTTTTTGAAATATTTTGAAGATGTTTGGTTGAATAAATATCCAATCGATCTTTGGTGCCAATTTGATCAACAAGTTAGGACTGATAATTTATCCGAAAGTTATCATTCGGCTCTTGTAAAAAGAATAAGTACCAAAAAACCAACAGTTGAGACATTGTTGTTGAACTTGATGAATTTGGAAGCACTTCAATTGAAAAAAATAAAACAAATGGATAGTGGTAAAAATAATTACACCAAGAGACCAACTAGATTGTTTTATATCACATTAAACTACTACAGTCAAAGCTCCGGAAAAGAATCATTCGAAAATAATTTAGTTGAAGTTATTAATGGATATAATTGGACAAAATTATACGAGCTTGGTTCAGAACCAACATGTGTTGATATTTTGAATACTACAAATTTGACAACGAAGAAAGTGAATGAAAACTATATCGGAGAAATAAAAGACAAAGTGAAAGAAAAAGAAAGTACAAACGAAAATGAACAAATCTTTTTAGAAAAAGAAAGAAAAGAAATTCAAAAAATAAAAGTTGTTTCGTCTCTTAAAGTTGATAAAAAAGTGCAGGTGTAAAAAGTACCTCAAGCTATGTTCCATTATCAAAAAGAAAATTTGTTGGTGATGGTAAAAGGAAAAAAACACATAAAGATAATTAAATTAAAATGATTTGTTGATTTTTTAACATATCAACAATTTTAACTGCAATATATTCGCTTAATTCAATATAAAACTCTTATAAAAATTATTTATATTTCATTAAACAGTATATAGTTTTAAATAATTTACATTAAATAGAAAAAGTTTAATTTTCAAAATTCACATGGTTTTAATATAAGTACATTCTAATAAATAATTATTATTTATTAAATGATTAAATGAATAATATATGATATATTTTACATGATTGTAATCATTGTTAAAAAATATTAAATAAACAATATTATGTGTAATTCATACTCAATTTTTATATACTGGTATTTTTAATAATTTAAGAGTCAAATATAGATTAAAGACCAACATGATTTTTAAATATTTATATTAAATTTAGTTATATTGAAACACGATTATATTTTTAACATATTGTTTCATTTTATAATATTTATATTTTAAATAAAAACGAAATATTGTTATAAATTATAAAAATGTTTGAAATTACTAAAATTATGTAAAATGTGTGTATTTTTAAACTTGATGTTTTGTGTTATCGTTTATTTTTACTTTTTGTTAAAATAAACATCGAATTAACTTATTAATAGAAATGTAAATCAAAATTATTGTTTATTTTTATTTTAAGTAACAATTGAACTATTGTTGAAAAAAATTGTACCTTTATTTGTAGAATATTATTTTCAAGAATATTTTATGCAAAAATATTTTTGTGCAAGAATATTTTGCCACTCAACCTAAAATATGCAGACGATTGTGTTAAATTGATTACAATGACAATAGTATATTTTTGTTCTTGATTTTATCAATATATGTATCAATTTACGGCTTATTATAATGTGTTTACAACCCAGCATTAAGCAGTGATTATTATATTACTATCTCACGTCTTAATTATATTATTTTAACAAACTGAAATATTATTCAATTAATAGTTAAAAGGAGTTTATGTAAAGTAGTCAATAACCAACTTTAGCAATGATCAACTTTTTTGTTGTCAATACTTCGTATATTTTATAAAATGTCACGTATAAAAAACATGTTACAAAATGTTATAAACAAAATGATGAATGTTAATTTAATTTCATTGGTTTTTCTTATAGTTGTACATTATTGATATTAACGTACTTGTCTTGTGATTGTTTGAAAAATAAAAATAACATTTAATTTTGATTTTTGATGAATATTTTTAAGATCTGTTCAATTAAAAATTGTTATTCTTCATTAAAAATTTTATAATCCATCAATAAAAACCTGTTTTTCTTGCTCTTTTTGTTTATTAACAGTTAATTTAATTGTCGATGTTTATTTTTTGATGACATGGCACTTAATAAACAAGAAAATTAAATAAAATAATGCTAACTTTCAATACAAAACAGGTATGGACTCAATCAAAGGTGAAACACTGTTTTTCATTATCGCCTTTATAATTGAATGACTTTTATTGTTGGGAAGAATATCTTATTACTCTTGGGTCCTTTCGTTGATTCTATTGCCGGTGTGTTTAATTTTGACGATTTTATTAATCTTCATGTTTATACACAGACACGACAAGTTTATTGGTGGATAAATTAAATATTGCCTGAATCATGTTTTGTATTAAAAATCGTGGTGTAATGTTTGAATATATTGATAAATAACTGGTCATAAAAATGAATAATTATTTTATATGTTTTTTATGTTGTTTTAGTTCTACTTCATATTGATTTTAAAATGTATTTACTATTTAAATTATTTACAAACACGTGATTTCTGTTATTATAAATTAAAGTCGTTTTATCAAATTGAAATAAGAAATAGTCGCGTGTTTTGAAAATTATTTCGACACAGTACAAGAAGCTGTTTTTCTTAATAATTTGATTTTTGTATTTAAAAGCAAAAGAGCACTTGAAAACAGTCTAAACAGAATTCGAAGAAACGACAAAAATATGAAAAGTGATATTGAAGTGTTGTCTGTAAACAATGACACTGTCATTTACGAAATCCTCAAAACACAAAAGAAAAGCAAATATCTTAAAGCTCAAATATTAGATTTGCAAAAATTTAATGTCGAAAATGACTTCAAAGTGTTTACAAAATTCGTAAAAACTTCTTCTGCAATTAATTAGAAAGTTGTTGAAAAACAAACTAACTCAACACGATAAACAGAATTACTGCTTTTACAACATCTGTATACCCGTTCTGGAAACTCTTTTTTGTTTAAAGTTGAAAACGAACACCTTGTTATTTTTGTTATCAAAGAAAAGTGTGAAAAATACACAATTGAATTACACGATGATAATATGTATTTTGGACACCAATTGGAGATACTAGATTTGTGATTAAATTATATTGTAAATAAATATTGTTATTAAAGACGAACTTCACATAAAAAGTGGTTCAGAATGTCTTTGAATACAACAGAGAAAAGGATGCTTTATTTGGTAAAGATCTTTGCAATGGTTTATATAATATTGTTTTCACTGACCAATTTTTTTATTAAAAATTTCATATTATTTTGTACATGCAAATGACAAAAATCGGTTTTCGTTTGCATGGAGTGGCACATCTTCTATCGCAATAAAATAATTTAAAAAGATTATAATATTAAAAAAATAATATCATTTAATAAAGTTTATCACAAGATAAATAAATAAATTATTGTGAATAAAATTACAATAGTTTTTTAATTTTATTGTAACGAACTTATTTATTTGATTAATATATAGATGAATAACAATAACAAGCTTCTCATCAAATTTTCATTATTCTAAAATAAGCTATAAAGCAAATAATAAAATTATTATTATTATTACTTAATTAACTATGTTACAATTTTTCACAAATTGAAGAACTGTTTAACAAAAATGTTACCAATAGTGGATAGACCGTTACTCAATGAAGCGGAATTGGCAACAGGACATGAACGACTCTTTGGACCCGATATTTATGTGTTACAAGATGAAAAGAAATCTGAACTACTAAAATCCACATTTGAAGAACTTGTCAAATCATATATTACCACAAAAGACCAACTTGTTTCGACTCCAGATACACTCACCAAAATGTCCGAGTATTATGTCTCAAACACAGAAGTTTCAATAACAAAAGAAGACCGAATGAAATCATTACAGGAGCAAATGGAGATACACGAACGCATCTATGACAAGATGGATGAAGAAGATAAACGTCGAGAAGAAATCAAACAAAAGTGCCACCAGTTACAGTTACAACTCACCACTTTAAAAGAAATTATTAATACCATAATAAAATCCAATAAAAACGATGATCTTACATTTTACAAAACCTATGATGATAATATTTACGAGATGATCGATTTAGAAACAAAATTGTGTGACGAAGAAAAAAGTCCTCTTCTTCTCAAAATTGCAGACATTGAACCGAAGCACTAAAATAAGATTGAAAGATATAAAAACTTGTTAAAAATGACTAGAGAATTTAAATTTAAATCGGAGTTTTTTGGACAATTTGGATTGCCAAAAAACAGCGTCTTTAAAGACTTCCACACATTTGAAAAAAACATCAAAAGTAAATTTGTAAAGGTGCTGTATCAAATAAAAAGGTGTCCCAGACGAAAATGGAATTCAAACCATTTCTAATTCAAAACAGAAGTTCTGTGTTGTTTTTAAAAAGACGGGCAAAGAATTTTATTGTGGATGTTGTGTCATGAAAAGTGAAGGTAAAGAATAAGTGTATCCGTTTTCTATCAAATAAAATAGTCATATCATTTTGGACTTAAAATATGACAATTACTTCATTGATACATATGACAAAACAATCATATTTAAAAATTACACCTTTGAATAAGCAAAACAACAACAGAGGAATGCTTCAAAAATATCAAACTCTCAAAAAATAGTTTATGCTTTAAATGTTATTCATTTTGTTCAAACAACAAGAAAGAATTAATAAAATTTGTATTAAATAAAAAAGATAAAAAGTAAATAACATTAAATACAAATAATTTATCAACAAAAAAATAAAGAATATAAATTTAACAAAAAACAAACGACAAAAGCATAGAATACTTCAACATGACTTGTTTGCAACTCTGATAGAACACTTCAACATGATTTTAATATTGACACAATTATATAGATTGTGAATAATATCAATATACTTTGACAAAACAGTCGAAACAACCGTTACAATGCCTAATCCAGTAAATGCCAAATTTTAAACATTTGATTTTGTTACAAAGTCTCCAAATTAAATTTTTTTTGTTGGTATAGAAAGATGTTACCATTTGAGTAATGTGAACATTAACTGTTCATTTAACAACATAAGATTTAATTTTTGAAATAATCATAGGGATTTGATTTTGATTAACAATCAAATCAAAAAATTGCAAAAGTTAACTTTTGTGTATTTTTAACTACATTGCGTGTTGAAAAGGTTGGATATCAAAGAAATTACTTTTAATGACAGTGTATTTGATTGTTCACTAAAGTTTGTTAACCTTACGATACTGTTACTGTTTTAAATAAAACACAATTTTTTTGAACTTGATATGTTATACAAAAAACTTAACTTGTGGCGACTCTTTTGAAATGCAAACAGTAAACAAACCAATCTCACAAACAATAATTTTTAGGTTTTATTTTTTTCTTCAATTTTTGGAAATGTTTTAATTAAAAAACTAAAAGTATTGGCGTTTTCATCAACAAAACATTTTTTTTTCAAAAAATGTTTTATAAAAGAAAAAAAAGAATTGAAGGTTAATTTGCAAAATTTGAATAAAATTGTTTTTAAAAATGAATCGAACAAAAAAGTTGTGAAAAAACAAGAAGGCATTGAAAAAAATGTCGGTCACCACATAGAAGTTGTATTTAAACATGAAGATAGTTTTGATTATTTATTTTATTATTTTGTTTATAAATTAACATTTTTTTTTCAAAAAAGATTTAAGATTCCATAAAATTTATATAAAAACAATAAAAAATTAAATTTTGAATTTTATTAAATATTTTTATTAAAGTCAGTATATTAAACTTATTTTGAACTTAAACTGTTTGTTTGTGTTTTTTCTGCAATTAAACACTTTTACTGTCAAATTGGATTTAATTTGTAATTCTTTGACATTGAAACAGCTCAACCAAATTACGTGGGTCGACAAGTCACACCTTGACAAACCCGAATTTGTTTGACCAACTCTATTAAGATAAAATCATTACAATAATAACTGTATCAATGATTTTTGGATACAAGAAGTTATTGTAAAAAGTGCTTTAGATATCAAAAATCTCAAAAAACAAATTTATAACAACAGTCCAATAATTATTAAATGTGTATATTGTTGAATTGATGGCAATACTTTTAATATTCTTGATTTTTCTTTGTTTAATAAACTTGGGCCATAAAGTCCGACACGTTAAAACAGTATTTTTTTCTTTGTTTTTCGGGATATTAATATATTTTGTCGAAATTTATACCTGTTTTACTTATCATTATTTTCCCTTATTTCGATTTTTTGCGTCTTATTTTTTGATTTTTAATTTTCTACTCACACTACAATTTCCTTATTTCAAAATCACGAAATATTTTGGTTTATAAAACACGAATAATTAATTTCATACCCAAATTGTATACAAAAATCGCAAATTTAATCAATACTATAACATTTAAAAAAATGAAAATAAAATTATTTATTTTCAATTCGTTGATTTTTACAATAACAACGAAAAACACGACTTAATTATAATTTTATTATTAAATTAAACTAAAAAGTGTATCAAAATTTTATATGGAAACACATGAAATTAATTAAAACACCACAAGTAACAAAACAATTTTTATTTTCGTTATGTTGAAAATATTAAAATATTAATTATATAAATGTAAATATATAATAATTGATTAATTTTGTTTTTATAGATGAAATATAGGTGATTCGAAATACAGTCAATATTCGATATAAGGATTTATTCGATATAAGGGAGAAAAATAAGAGGAAGCCCTTATACCAAATAATAGAAAAAAAAATTAAAAAAAAGAAATTTATGTGTTTGCTTTTTGTTGGTTGTTTCAATTTAAAAACCCAAAAATGGTAATAATTGGATTAATTTGTCACTAAGTTAAAAAGTCAATTAAATTAAATTAATATAAAAACTATGTTTTATTATATTTTTAATTGAACATTTTTAATTAAAATAAACAAAATACAATAATTATAATAAAAATAGATAAACAAGAAAATTTTATTTTGAAATAATACAATGAATGTATTTGCATTCTTTTAAAAAGTATACTTTTCTTGACAACATATAATAATCAATTGGTATTCCCGCTTTACGAACTTAATGTAACCAATTGATCATTACTTCCTCAAGTTCCAGGTTCTGTAGTTTCTTATTCGTTTATACTAGGATAAAAAATTATCAATGTTTCTTTAGAAATTGAACGCAAATGATAAACTTGCTTTGGAGAAATTACTATTTTCAATTGTTGTCCGACAACTTTGATTACTTTTTGTGAATTTTGATAAGGATCAATTAATTCAATAATTTTTATTTTGTCTCGTAACATCAATGATATTCTTATATTAACACATTTAGATTGCATTAAAACTTAATGATTTAACAGATTTATTTGAAGTTTTTAAGTCGAAACAAAATTAGATACAAAAGTTTTATTTATTATGTTAATTGTGTTAATAGATTTGTCTTTGTTTTTTGATTTATTATAAAATTAATTATTTATTTAAGATAAAAATAATTGCCAATTGTTTTCAAGATATAGGCAAAGTGTTTATTTTGGTTAGAAAAAAATAATAATCAAAAAAATAATTTTTGTGACAAAAAACAAACCGAGGTATTTTTTTGTTAATTATATAATTCCTCATTTTTTCCCTTATATCGAATAACATTGGTACCCGGTATTCCCTTATATCAAATAATGACTGTATTAATTGAAATAAAAATACTTTTTTATAATATAATAAAAATTAACAATTATCACTTGTGTTTATTTGACTTTTATAATACTTAATCATTCCATTATTAATTTATTATAGAATTTGTTTAATAATAATATGAAAAGACAAAGCAAATTACATTATTGTTTCATCACAGAAATACATAACAATAATGACATTTGTAAATGGAACACTTTTTATCAATTATTGTGATTATAATAAAATGTATTATAATTATAATTATAGTTTTGTTATACAACAAATATAATCAAAAAATCATATTTTTGTTAATGCTAAAAAACTATTTTTACTTATCAAAACAAAGTAGTTACTTTATTTATAATTTGTGAAAACAATGAATGTTTTAATGAACGTTTTTGTGGGATGAACAAATAAATAATTGAAGAAAAAACACATCAAAAATAATATAAGAATTATAAATGCTCATAACATTTAGCACATTTCCCGTTTTTCTTGACATAATTCATTAATTATTTCAATAAAAATTTTAAAAAATAGCAGAAAAACAAATCCGAAAGTCCGATACGTCGGACTTTGTGTCCGGAGTTTAAATTGAGGGTTTTAATTTTTTTAAATGTTCATACAGAAATCAGAGTGCCAAACAACGTAGTTGTGTTACCAAAGTTTAAAGTGTTTGAATTGGTTTCTAAAGGAAAAATCTTATTCATTTTATCGACACTCAAACTCAGAGTAAAATGGCGAAAGTCAATTTCTAGTGTTCGATAAAAAGCATTGAACTCTATATGAAAAGCTGTTGCAAAATTATATTGTTAAACATGGTATAAGACCAAACAAAAATTACGTTTTATTCACCCCCTAAATGTGAGTTGTTTTCGATGAAAGATAATTCAATTTAAAAATGATGACATTTGAAACGAATGGTATTGATGTTTTTGATTTTTATATTTTTTAAACAAAATACAGTAAAACCTCCCAAGAGCGGGAGATGTGGTAATTTTGTTCTCTCAAGAGCGGGCATTTTTAGCCAATCAAACCTTATAAACCGCTCGATAGAGAACTCTATTTTTAGTTTCAGTCTAAAAAATGCCCGCTCTTGGGAAAACCCGCTCTTCAGAGATACCGCTCTTGGGAGGTTTTACTGTAATTAGCAATTTAATTTCAATAAGATAATATTGTTTGACAGATTCTATTTAGTTTATAACTGTTATAGTCTAAAAACATTTAAAATTTATTTTTTTAAAAAACAACTAAATTTACATTTTCAATTTTAAATAAATAAATTTTTATTCTATGTTTTTATTTTTTAATTAAAATCCCCAAATTTTACAAATAAAAAACCTAAAATTTAGAGATGAACAACTTTAAAAGTTTAACAAAGTATATAAAATGACTTAAATTATAATAAAAAGAATTAGTTTTTTAAATTTATTTATATTTAATAAACGAAAACTGAGAACTTTTTATATGAAACGTTTTTTTGTTATACTTTCATTGTTATATCTTTGCTATTCTAAATACATACAAATCAGTTTAACTGGCCCCATCACGTCTTTAAAATCAGCTGGCTTACTTGCCTCTCCTGGTGACATAATAGAGTTTAATTCTGGTGAATATTCTGGTCAAAGTTTACCATCCAAAGTTAGTGGTACCCCCTCCAGTCCCATAATAATACGAGCTGCTCTCAATGCTAAAGTGACGATAGGTACAAAACAAGGCAATTATTACTGTCTTTCTTTAGTCAACTCTTCGAATATTCACGTTGATGGTCCCTTCACATTACAGCACTCAACTTATCAAGCAGTTTCAATAGAGAATAGTACGAACATCACCATCTCCAACATGAAGATCTACAATTCGACGATGTGGGCTATCTTTGCACGAGGGAGGCACATCCACATTTCAAACAATTATGTTGAGGGCTGTGTGATGCGCAACGAGAACTGTAAGAGTACAAATGGTTGGGAGCAGTGTTTAGCTACCAACGCGATATCTGCATATGGTCCAATCATGTCCGAGAATGTTACTTTTGAGAACAACGAGGTTTATCATTCTTGGGGTGAAGGAATGGACTTAATTTTATGTTCAAATTGTATAGCCCGTGGTAACTATTTTCACGACATCTTCCCAATCATGTTTTATTCAGACAATGGCAGAAACCTATTAATAGAAAATAATATTTTTAGACAATCAAATGGGTCACTCAAGGGCTGTGGCAGTGTAAGTTACCACGCGATTTCCTTTGGAAACGAAAAGTGGCCGAAAGACCCGGTGGCCACTGTTAACATGACTGTCAAGAACAATTTCATTTGGGGGACTTATAACGGCGTCAGTTACTTTGGGGGGAGTGATATAGCACACTACAGTGATATTAATGTCATTTTTAACACGTTTTGGAAATTAAAGGGGTGCGCTCTTCAATTTTTGGAGGAGCCTGTTTTGAAGGGAAATACGAATAACTGCGTGTTTAAAAATAATTTTGTGTACTCTCCAAATGACTATTTCTCCGCTGCTGTTAACGAGAATTACACAAAATTCTGGAACGTCTCTGCAAACGTCTATTATGGAGTTAATAGAATTCAATTGAAAGACACGTGGAACGGGACCGATGGGAAGGCACATTCAATTCGATTTAATTTGACCGAAAGTGGTCCACTCGAGTTCTTTGGTGGCGGGGCGTATGGAAATTGTTCGAATGAAAGTTATTGGAATGTTGATGTGCAGACATATTGTTTTATACCTAATAATAAATCTGTGTTGTATCATATGGGGGTGGACGCAGGGTACAAAGAAATGGAAGGAAAAATCGAAAAAGATTACTTTGGATGTGCAAGAAATAGAGTCAGACCGTCGATTGGATATTCAGAAGGTGATTTTATATGTATTAGCAAGAGCGCAACTTTGGGCAGTACTATCATATTATTATTCTCTGTGATAATTGGAATTATTTAAATTTTAAAAGTGTGAAATTAACATTTTTTTTAAAATTCACGTTTTTGAATATTTCATATTGATAAGTATTTATAACAATATGTAAATTATATACTTGTTGACCATTTTAAGCAGAGGTTTCTAAAATCACAATTTGAATTACCCACGTCACCATTTAATAACAAAATAATCATTTTTTTTAAAAAATTAGTACGTTATAATAATACATTTTCGGCAATATTTATTTTAAAAAATCCTGATTTTAAGTTACTGGTGCGTACTATTATTATAGTAAATTCATAAAAATTTTTAAATGGTTTAAATAAATAATTTTAATACTAATAAAAATTAATAAAAATTCAACATCAATTTATTTACAGTCATAACAAAAAGGTGTCTCGTTCGAAAAAACCTGTCTTGAAAAAAACGAATAAATTAATTGGTATTTTTCATCAAAATGTTATTATTATGTTATATATAACAAAAATGAATAACAAAAGGGAATAACAAAAGGGAATAACAAAAAATGAGTTAATTTGCTTTTCGGGGTCGACCTCTTGGGTTTTTTGGTTTCTTTTCTAATATTGATTTTTCTTCAGGAGTCTTGTTCTTACTGCTTTTTTTCCTTCCTCTTGTAGACTTGGGTTTGGGGTTCGGGCTTCAAATACAAACGTATTTTAGACAGACTTTCTTAAATGATTTGTTCGTCGACTTCGCAGTCTAACAACAATTGTACTTCGTCGTCGATGTTTAGATCGTTTGTTTGATGAGTCTGTTTTTTTCGCAGTTCACAGACTTTAATAGCTGTTATAGAAACCCTAGGAGTTGGAAGGTCTTCATATTTAAACCTTCTTTTCAGTTCCACTCACCTTATTTCATTTTTAACGGAATTGTAAAAAATTATTATTGAAGAAAATCAATTGAAACGGATAAAATTATCCGATAAAAGGATGAAAATCAAATATTTTATTCGGGTTTAATCTTAGTACATTTCTAGTTTTTTTATTATATTTTTTTACTATAATAATCTTCGCGACAGGTTTTTCCAAACGAGACAGGTTTTTCGTGTTACTATATTATAAAACAGCTAATAATTAGTTTATTTTTTGTAATAATATTTATTGTATTTAAATTATATTATTTACCATTAAAGTCAACCAAGTTATATTCTATAATAAGTTACTAGTAAATATATAGTTACTTAAAATAGTATTTTTTATTATTCATTTATCAATATTCTTTTTACATATTATATACTATTATTTATAATTAATTAAACTATATACCATTTGGAAGTCGTTTAACGAGTTTACCACTTTTCTACTGCTTTTAACACCCTTTTAACGAATGAGTCAAATTTCTCTTTCAGTGCGCCAGATGCATATGCGCTCTCAACACAACTCAAATAATCGTCGTGTACAATTGCCTTGCCATTAAACATCTGTTTAAGCACTTCAAAGCTCCCTTTATCTCCAGCGCCCCCAAGACTTAAAGCGACGAAAACGTGTTGTGTTGGTTTCACAGTTTTCAGAACCTCTTTACAAGCGTTTTTCAGTGGAGCGCAAAGGTCCCAGCACCACACAGGCCCAACAAAAACGAGTGCGGCGTATTTGGCAATATTAGCAAGGTTGTCTGTCTTGAGGTAAGACGAGTAGTCATAGCCCAAATAAGACTCGGAGAAACTTGTAAAGTAATTTGTATAACTACTTCTGTTCATCCCATCCTTTTCTTGGATCTGCACAATGTCCGATGGGATGGCAGCGTGGAGGTCGTTGGCTATTTTCTCGGAGTGCCCGTTACGGGAGTAATAGATTATTAAAGCTTTTTGATTTGTTGTAGAATCAAAGTCGACTTGTTCTATTTGCTTGATGTCATCGAAACTCATCTTTGGAAGTATTGTATTTTGAAGTTTTGTGTTTTTTATATTTATATCTGAAAAGAATTGTGCGAGATTTAAATGATTTTATTTTAATTTAACTTTTCAGGTGTTTGATATTCAATGATTTTATTTTTTTATTAAAATTTTTAATATTAATATGAAATAATTATAGTATATACTTGAAATCTTTTAATTAATTAATTGATCTAAATATTGGCTTTTAACCTTTCAAAGTGAAAACTGAATAATTTTTATTCTCGTTTTTATTACTTCAAGATAAAACATTTTTTAAAAAATTTTGTATTTGAACTAAAAAGATCTTTAATTAAAAACAGTGTATCACAAACAAATAAAATTTATGAAGACCCGATAAATCCCAAAGCGCTTTCGTAAAAACTCTTATGCATGTTTAGTTATAACAAGTATATATTATTTTGAACATATGTAAATAGTGAACATTGGTCTGTAAATGCCCTTAGGTTGCGAAAAAACTAATTGATTTTGTGTTTTGAATTTGTTTTTAATCATTCTAAAAATAGATTATGATATAGATAAAACTTATCCAGTTTTCCAGCTTTACACAAAAAGTTGATTCAGTTGACTTGCTAGGGTTAATGTACATTTTTATTTTTTTGTTTTTACCAAAAACAATTACAGATTGAGGGAAAAATGGGTGACAAATACAAAGGAATTTAGCTTCATTTACTTATGTTTTTGAACCTATTTGTGTATCCATAAATTAGCCTTTCCCTTGGTTTAATGTTTGTAATTATTGCTTTTTGAGGGACCGTCTTTTATCACTTTTACTCTGTAAAAAGTTTGCACTCTTTTTGATGTGTCATTTTTGTTTATGTTATTATTTAATAGTTTTTTTAAATCAAAACAACACTAAATATCATAACAAACACATATTTTTTTAAAAAAATGACAAATCACGAACATAATAATTACTCATATTGAAAGTTGAAATACAAGACTTCAGTGTTCAGATGTTATAAGTGCTATACATTATTAATGGTTTTTTCATTTATTATTTTTGTTATATTATTTTTTGGGGGGAATTTTAATTTTTACTATTTTTTAAATATTTTATAATTATAATTTATAATTATGTTTATTGTAATTTGAATACTATAATATATGGTACATATTGTCCATTTTCAGTCAATTAACCATTAAAATATAAGTTTAGCTTATCACTTACCCTACAGTAATTTTACTGAATAAAAACGACACGGATTATTAAAATTGTTGTTTCATTTGTAATAAAAACATTTAAAAGTAAAACCATATTAATGTTTATTTTGTTTCCAATAAATTGACGACTTCATTAATATTTGGTCTATCGTCTGGTTGTTGACTCCAACATTTTTGTATCAATTCATATTGACTGTCACTCATATTTTCATTTCTCTCAAGTCGTTTACCCGAAATCACAAATTCTGCTATTTTCCATGGAAACTTAAACACGTTTTTATCGTACGCGTCTCCCCATTTTAACGTTTCGTACAAAGTGACGCCAAATGAATAGATATCTGCACTCTTCTTATACTTTTCTTTTTTTAACACCTCAGGTGCCATATACACTGGTGTTCCAACACCTTTAGTGAATGTCATGTTAGTCATCAATAAATTGATATTTCTTGCACTTCCAAAGTCAGTTAATTTCGCATTCACTTTGTCGTTAATATCAAGTGAAAATACAAGTAAATTGTCTGGTTTGATGTCTCTGTGTACAATCCCGTTTGTGTGTAAGTAAAGCAACCCATTTGCCATATCATTCATGACTTTTATTTTAATTTCTTTTTGTATTGTTATTTTCTTTTTGTTCTTTATCAAGTCGTTTAAACTGCCAAATTGAGCAAATTCAGTGACCATACATATCTTGTTTGGTATGAACACAGCACCATAGAAGTGGACCAAATAGTCACTTCTAAATTTGTCCAACATATTCACTTCCTTTTCAAATTCTTTCATTTTGATTTCGTCATTGCACCCCTCTTTCATTTTCTTAATTGCAACTTTGTATCCTCGAAATTCACCCAAATACACAATTCCAAACGAGCCTTCACCAAGTCGTTTTTCCTCATGTAACTCGTGATAGTCGAGGTGTGTTGTCATTTGGGTTTTTGCACTTATTTGTATTTGTTGGATCATTTGTAAACCGTTTTGAATATCAAGACCAACACATACAATTTTATCTTCGATGTTGCAAGAACAAATTGGTGTTAAAAACATCTCAAATTCACACGCTTCTCCACTTTTTAAATTTACCAAACTTGGCTCCGTTCTGATGTTGTAATTTTCACATCCTTTTAAAACACTAAACTGGATTTTAATTGCATTTTTTGACTTGTTTCCAACACACAACACCTCGCGCGTTTCTTTACCAACTGGAATGTCGCTGTTTTCATTGTCATCGTTAACAAAGACGAGTGTTTTCTTGTTGGATACAAGCCATTCATTGATATCATAAAACGTAATATTTGATCGCTTCATTTTGAATACACAAACATTCTGCATCTTCTTTTTGTTTCCAAAGTAATTGTACAAATAGGAAAGTGTAAATAATAGTACTATAACTACAATAATAACTATTACTACAAACGTGACTGATAGACTTGTTATTAAAACTGTGTTTGGGGTGTCTTCACATGATTTTCTATCATCACTAAGTTGTTTACCTTGACTACATTTCAAACATTCACCATTAAACGCTGCAATACAAAACATAAAATGAGTATAATGAACACACTTGTTGTTGACATATATGTTGTCTTTTTGGCACACCTCGCATGAGTATTGATCAATACACTTTGTACAGTTTTCAATACATGTTTTGCACCGAGGTATATATGAGTCCAAGTAATAACCCCCTTCACATCGTTCACAACCAAATTGTGTTTTATCTGCGCATCCAACAAGTCCTGAATAACTTTGACACGTCAACATTTCTGATGGTATCAAAAAGTAATTCAGTTTGCATGTTATACACGAATTCAAATCTTTACACACCGCACAAGTCGAGTCACAAGTAACACAATCACTTTTTTCTCTGTAATACCCCTCTTGGCATAATGCACATCCAATCATATTTGGCATTTCTTTTTTGCACTTTTTGAAAAAGTCTTCTGTTCGTTCACATGTATTGTCTTTATTTAAAAACTCCAATTCTGGACGACACGACAAACAATGTGTCGAATTGAAACACGTTGTACAGTTGTTTTCACATTTGTTGCAACTGCCGTTTGTTAAGTAATATCCATCCAAACAGGAAATACACCCTTTTGATGATTTAATTTGACATCTATCTGTTTCACTCTCAATTTGTTTGAGTTGGTCGTTCTCTTTTGTACAATTCCCATCATATAATAGAAATCCATTATTACACTCAAATATAACAACTGTGTCATTGATAAAAGACTTCGTGGCATATTTGACATCGTTGCCAATTAATTTACAGTATTGTGTATCAATTGTGTTTTTTTCAACTTTTATATACATCGGCAAACACTTTATACATTTGTTTGATTTTGATTGTTGACAATTATATGTTTCTTTTGTTTCACATTGATTGGTTGTTGTCAATAGATACCCGTCTAAACAATTGATACATTTACCATCGAGACAACTTAAACAGTTTTCTAAACCACAATTGATACACACATTTTCTTTAATATAAGTATTGGTTTTGGCAACACAACTCACACAGTCATTTCCATCAACTGTGTCACATTTATTTTTTAAAATACACATGTCTTCTTTTGTGTTAATCACATTATTATTATCACAATTAATGCCATGGATTTTAGAATTCACCATTTTACATTTAATGCTATTTGTTTGATCATCTTTACAATTATGACACAAATTATTATTATTGAGGTATTGATCGATTTTACATTTGAAAATTACACTGTTTTTGTACAAGTCGTCTTTGTTGTCATTGTTACAGACACCACTTGTATCAAAATTGGACCCGTCGTTGCATTGAAGACATATTGTCGTTGTTTTATTTTTATAATAATATTTACAATTCGACTCTTCACAGTTTCCAGTCGTTGTGATTCCATTTCCACAATTTTCACAGGTGATTTTTGAGTTTGTTTCACACAAATTTTTGTTTTCAAAAATTTCACATGTTTTATTCCTTAAATGATAATCAGTTTGACATTTCAAACAATTATTTTCTCCATTCTGAAGTTCACAATTTCCGTTGTTATTTACACAAACATTTCCAAAATAATTTGTGTAGCTTTGACATTCAACGCAACTGCCTTCAATGAGTTCAAAAGGCGGATAACACACTTTACATTCCGCTCCATAATTCCCATAATTTTGACACATCTTACATTTGGGTTTAATGTTGTAACATTCGTCACAGGTACTTGAATTGTTTTGGTAAAGGTAACTTGGACATTCACATTGATAATTATTGACTACAAATTTATCTTCACAAGAAATACATTGATACTTTTCAGTTTGACTGCATGTTACACAATTTGGCATTTTACTGCATGGTGAGCCATTGTTTC
>NW_004191806.1:37393-39986 GCF_000330505.1 Entamoeba invadens IP1
CAGTCGTATTTAAACACATGTTTTGTGCGCAATTTGTGTCGCATAAAACACATTGTCTTCCGACCAAATAACGAACCTTGTCTGTACATGATAGACAGTCTAAATTAGAACCATTGTCACATGTCAGACATTCTTCGTGACATTTGTTGCAAGTCATATTGTTTTTATAATAACCATTTATGCATTCGGTACAACCTTGAACAGTGTCACACTTATTTGTTGTACAATAAGGACTGCATAGTAAACATTTATTATTTTGAAAATATGTTCCTTCATTACAAGAAAGACAATTTGTACTCTGCAGAGAACACGTCTTACAATTTGAATCACACGGAGAACATTTTTTGTTTTCGATAAAGTGTCCATCAGGACACAATGTACAACCAAGTACAGTATCACAATTGTCTATACACAATGTATCACAAACTGTACATAATCCACTATTGTAATATCTTCCCCTTTCACATGTCAAACATGTTTTTTCCATATTTGAAGAACATGTATAACATGTTGGATGACACGCAGAACACTTCTTGTTATTAACAAAATATTTTACTGGACATTCCGTGCACCCCGATATATCAACACATTTACCATAAACACAATTTAAATCGCATTCATTGCAATACCCATTATCAAGATAACGAACATTTTTTACACACGACAAACAGGTGCTTTCGGCATTCGAAGAACATGTTAAACAATTGGAATGGCATGCAGCACAACCCTTTTCACTCACATAAAAATGATTTTGGCATTGAGTACACCCTTGGTTATCGAAACAATATCCAGCAACACAATTTGAATCACATGATTTACAATACCCATTTTCTAAATATCTTATCCCTATTACACAAGATGTGCATTGATTAGAACTTCCTCCTGAACAAGTCGAACATGTTGAGTCACAACGAGAACATCCTTTGTTATTAACATAATAATTTGGATTGCATTGAGTACATCCTTGTGTATTTACACATTTCTCATTCACACAGTTTGTATCACACGCCATACAAACACCTCCATCAAGATAATAACCGGAATCACAAGAAGTGCAACTCGACTGTGTACCTCCACTGCATGTTTTACAACTAGCGTGGCAACTGGTACAATTCAACCCATTTTTATAATATTTAAGTTTACATTCTGTACATCCAGAACCATCAACACACTTTCCAGAAACACAGTTTGTATCACATTGATAACAACCAGAATTATAAAGATAATATCCCGTTTGGCAAGCTGAACATTGATTACTTCCAGGTCCACTACATAACGTACAAGGAGATAAACATCTTGAACATCTTTTTGAAATTACATAAAAACCATCTTTACAATTTGTACAACCATTGTCATGGCTACAATATCCAATTCGACAGTTTGGATCACATTGTGTACACGTCCCATCTTGTATGTAGTAATTTGCTTCACAAGTTATACATTGGTTGTAATTTGGTCCATTACATCTGTTACAATTTGGTGTGCATTTTCCACATCTTTTTCCTTCAACATAATAAGTATTTTTACATAAAGTACAACCATTTTGACCACATGTATTACAATTTGTATCACATGGCGTACACCCTTTGTTTTCTTGATAATAACCATCCCAACATTGTTTACATCCTGTTTGAGTATTACAATTTATACAAAATTGGCAAGTTAAACACTTTCCATTTAACAAATATTTTTGAGGATTACAATCTGTACAAGTGTTTAAAGAACTACACGTTTTGCAATTACTGCTACAGTAATCGCACTCAGAATCACTGTTTAAATATAATCCATCATAACAAGAAGAACATACTGATGGATTTGAATTACATTGTTTACATATAGAGTTATTACATCGATAACATGAACTTTTATCATTACCATAAACATAGTATCCATCATTGCAAACCATACAAAGATTTGGATTTCCCATATTGCACATGTTACAATTTGCTACGTTACATGTTTCTTTTTTAATTTCTGTCTTCTTGTTGACTGAATAATTTTCAACCCTAAACTCTTTTTGCTTATTTGTAAACTTCATTTTTAATTCGGTTCCATCTGGCAAGTTTACATTAAGTTCTGTGTTTATACCACATTTTATTGTTGTATACATATCATATTTACTTATTGATATTAACAACCCTTCTACACTCCATTGATACGAAGGTGGACATCCGACATTGGTATTAACACAAACAATTGTGTTTTCTATTTTACACCACTTTAAGCTGTCAGACAATACAAACAATAAAATAAAAATCATACTGAAAATATTAAAAAGTTTATTTAATTAAAAATTCCATTTGTAAAACACAAACAGAAATTATGTTGTTGATATGGAAACAAATATTTATATTAATTATATTAAAAATAAATAATTACTTGTTTTAAAAATACAATAGGAAATAACTTTAAGTTACAGTAAGAGGAAATAAAGGTATGCTAAAAAATGCTCACAATTATTGGTTATTTTTATACATGAAATTATATTAATAATTATTCAAATAATAAATATAATGAAAAACACTAAAATAAATTTATATTGAAATTAGCAATTTTTTCTCAACATTTCACCTTTTTCCTTGACTGTAAAAAA
>NW_004191806.1:40086-44822 GCF_000330505.1 Entamoeba invadens IP1
ATATACAAATAGATAATAAATATATTAATTGATATTTTAAAAATTATATTTGCTTTCAACCAGAGTTAGACATTTCTTCATTATTTTATGGGTATAATTCCCAAAAATGCAGAAAATTCGACATTTTATTAAGTATTTACACAAAATAATTGATCAAAATCAATTTTGTGAGTAAAAAATATTTAAACTAATTTTTTTTGTTACAAAAAAATCAAATAGTAATATTTTATTATTAAATATAAGAAATGTTATTTCTATTTTCAAAATTGCCGAAACAAAAATTGACAAGTCAAATATTAAGCCAAAATTTCGGGATATAGAAAAAAAAGATTAAAAAACAAAAAAAATTCCAAAATTCGAAGATTTTAAATTGTCAATTATCTAAATGATAAACGTTTTCTGGTAAACTCTATGTTAAGATGTATTACTATTTGAATAAAAAGAATTTGTCTATAAATTGAAGATACTGTTGTATTAGCAAAATCTTTAATGACTTGATAATATTATTGTGTCTTTTTACTATGTTTAATTGTTAATTTTTTGGGAATTTGGACAATTGCTTATTATTATTATTACTAATATTCCCGACTATATTCATTTAAAACCCCAAAATTTTTATATAACAACAAATATTCCTAAAACTGTCGCACAAATAATAGATATTTAATTTATTAATATATATTTTTATAACTCTTAGTATGAGTATGAATTATGTTTATACTGTTATGTGAATTGTTTAATAATTATATAATTAAAAATTATACATTAATATATATTAATAAAATGAATCTGTTTTTATATTAAAATATTTCAAAATTTAACAATTTAAATTAATAATAATGTTTAATGCTATATTAATTATAAATATTAATAAATAACCACCCAATTTGAATTGTGTATTTTTTTATTTTTATGTTCATTTTTTTGTAATATAAAAATTTATTATTTATTAAAAATATTATTATGATAATCAATTTATGTGTCTTATAAACATTAAAAATATATAAATAAAATTAATATAAAATATAGTTAATTGTATTTGACACAAATATAATTACAATCAATAATGAACTACAATGGTTATTGTTTTTGAAAACAGAATTAAAAACTTAAAATTTTAGTAAAATTGATTAATATATTTAATTCAAAAAAATTAATTATCAATTGAGTTTTTGTGTTACTTCCTAAATACTAAAGATAAATCAAGCGAAATAAAAAAAACAATATACGCACGATTTTCAATTGGTAAATTAAACCAAATAAAACTATAACTATTAATTATGATTTGATTCTAAATGTTCACAGTTTGATAATCTTTACAGTAACTTATTAGGCATTTTTTGTTTTAAATGCGTTTTTGAGACAAAAAACAAAAATAATAATCACAATTTTTCACATTATTCGTTTTTAATCATTAATTCTAAACACGTTTGATAAATTTACTATTAAAATAACACCAACCTTAAATATTTTAACCGCCAACACAAATAAAAATTTTGCTCATGACATTGTTTCATTTTATTAACACAATATTATTAACACAATAAAATCATAAATTATTTAATTGATACTTTATTATAATTTTTAGTTTGTGAAATTAATAAAAACAAATAAATAAAATTAAAAAATAAAAAAAATCATTTAATAAGCTGTATAGTGTTATATAGTCAATTTAAAACTATTTTCTTATTGACAAAAAATAATTGATTCTTGATTAAAAAACGGAATTGGTAAAATTAAAAAAATAGAAACAACATTTTGGGCTTTTTGAAAAAAAAACACAAAATATTCACATTATAATGGTCTAAAAACATCAGATAATGTTCCAGATTATGCCAATCTAATGACTATCAATAAAAACCAATTTTTTATTTGTTTTTTAAACATTAAGATATTTAAAAAAAATTGATAATTATTGCATGATCATTCTTTTTTTAATTCTAAATGTTATAAACAGTTTAAATAAATTGTCCTCTTTCTGACGTTTTCCAAGAAATGTGAATAATTATAATTAGATCAATTTAAAATAACGTTTTAAATTCTTCAATATTTTTAATATAAATAATTTCAAAACTTATTAAATTAATTCCATTTTATACATCTCTTGTGAATTTTATCACTCAAACAGACTTAATTATACATAAGGACTACTTTATTAAACATACTAAATAATTTAATTAATTGCATCAAAATTAAACAATGAAAAAATAGTGTTTTTATAAGAAATATATATGTATAGCTTTCAATTTGTTTAATAATATTGGTAATTTATTAACTCTTGCATTTGTAAGACATTTTTTTAACTATTGATTACTTAAAGAGTGTAAAATTGATTTTTTAAACGATTATATATTATTGGTTTTTTGTTTATCAAATAAAAAATTAATTAAATTTGAATCATATGTGTGTCAATTAAATATTTATTAACACATAAATTATATACTCACCCAAGCTTAAAAAACAATATAATTTAGCCAATATACTGTACGCATTAGAATAACATCAATGTGGTAGTATAAATATTTTTCAAAAATTTATCATATTGTTTAAAAAATATACTTACGAATTCGATATATAGTAAATTTTAATTATACAAATTTACAACAAATAGATTATATTTTTTAATGTTTTGAATTTTCGAGCCACTTTTATTATCAAATTCATATATTTTATTATAAAATATTTATTAAACTGTTGTTTTGGTTTTGTTTAATAATGTTTAAATTATTAATTGCTATTTGGTTATTTAAAACCCATAATTTATGTTTGTAATTGATATTCAATTCAAAAGACTTATAAAATTGGTGTTAGTAATTGAATTCTTCTCAAGGTGAGTTTGGTTTAAAATGATTTTCTTTGTGTATATAAAATATAATAATTAGTAATATTTAATTCAAATACAGTGAAAATACGTTTCAAAATGATGGGAAAATAGTTTTAAAATGACAGATTTTATTTTAAAAGGACAAGATTTTTAATAAAAAGGATGAAAATCATAAAAAGTGATGGAGATTTGTTTTAAAAAGGACAGGTATTTTTATTGAAAAGGACAGGATTTTTGATAAAAAGGACGAATTTCGAAAGAAATGATGATTTTCATGAAAAAGGACAGGAATTTATTATAAAAAGGATGGAATTTTTGTTAAAAGGATGGATTTCAAGAAAATGTGACAGCCATTTTTTTGAAAAAGGATAACATTTTTAACAAAAAGGATCGATTTTTTAATAAAATATAATTTATTTCCGACATTTTCCCGATTTTACACATAAAACACAAACAATTTAGAATATCATAAACTTGTTTCAAAAATAAATGTATAAATCAATAATCAAATTAAAATAAAAAAGGATTTACATTATTTTGAGATCAATCTTAATAATTGATTTAAATGTCTCAGTCTTTAACATTCATCGACGCTAGAGACCCAATAGCTAGGAACGATTTTATAGATAATCCACCACTTATCCAATGGAATGAACAACAGCGCCAGGTTGAATCTAAAACACCTTTCATTCTTCCCCAAGCTACTAAAAGAAAAAGGGGAAGACCCAAAACTCGGTCAGAATCAATAAACCAAACCAAAAGACCTTATCACAAAGTAACAATACAAAACAAGTTTGATATGATTAAACTTTTTAGAGTTTATGGGGACACTAAAGACGACGTGTTTTATAGTGGAGAACTTGGTATTAAAATCAAGGCTGTCAAAAATATGTTAGTCAAATTAAGAAGTGGTAATTCAATTTTACCAAAAGACCACTACAAGAAAAAAGCAGAGTAATTCCTTTTCAGCATTTGGTAAAGAAATTAATTGAAAAAGACTCAACATCTTCAGTCAATTGTATCTGATCAAACATCCAAAAAGTGTTGGTAAATGCCAATGTAACAACAGTCGAAGAAGTCACAGAAATTACACAAGAACAATTTGAATTGGGGTATAACAACAATTCTCCAACTCGAATATCACAAGAAGCATTGGATACAATCGACAAAATGATTCCTTCAATAAGCGCGATTAGAAACTTCATGAAAGGAAAAACTGGTATAGATGAGGACAGAACTCTTCCCGTTTTAAGTTTCAAAAGGGAAACTCCACGAGGCGCAGTTGCAAACACTAACGAAAACAAAGAGAAAAGAATCGCCGCGATCGAAGAATTGGTTGGTCAGATGCACTTGGGAAAAACCTGGGTTTGCATTGATGAATCCTCTTGGCGTATTGCTTGCACTGCGGTTTACGGATGGAGTCCAATCGGTGAAAAACTCTTCGTGACAAAGGCAAAAAACGGACAAAGACTATCTGCTTTGTGTTCAATAGACTACACAGGAATGGGAACAACTTTTTTGGTTGCAGGAAAAAGTGATGAAGAGGTCTTCAAAAGATATTTTATAGAATTGATGAAACACTATGACGACAACAACAATTCAGCAGTGTTTTGGTGTGACAATTGTACTATACACAACCATTTGAGGGAACTTGTTACTAATACTCATCATTCAATTGTTTATAATGCAGCTTATAGTCCTGAACTCAACCCAATCGAAACTGTATTTGGGTTTTGGAAAAGGCGTGTAGAAAATGACATACGTATTTGGACTGGCCTTGGCGATCTTCTTGAAAAAATAAAAATGGATTTAATTTAACCAGCTGAAGTAATAGCGTCTATGGAGAGATGTCGCAACGAAATTTGGGCAAAAGCATATAAAAAAAGACTTGTAATTTCAAATTGTTTTTGTT
>NW_004191806.1:44922-58091 GCF_000330505.1 Entamoeba invadens IP1
TCTATATATTTACCATCCACACCTTTTCAGCCTATCCACACTTAACTATGCCTTAGTATTTTATGACAAATTATATGTTATTTTATAAATTATTTAATTTCAATAATTTTATTGATTAAATATAGTTTATACAATTAGTTAAATAAACTAAAGTTAATTAATTAAAAACTTTAGTCTTAAAATTTTTAACAAAATATTTTTTTTGCGGCAAATTCGTTTAAATGGTAAAAGTAAAAGATGACTTTTACTAAGAATAAAATTTGTTTTTTCTGTTTTGACTTTCAAAAAAATTCGCTTTTTTATGAATTCGGTACAAAAAACGTATTTTTTTGTAAACTCTTAGGCAAATTTTATATTAATTACAACAAAAACATGTTAGATTTCCAAAGCCATCCACATAAAAGTAATCTATCACTTTAACACTCTTAATAATGATTGTTAAATATATTTATAATTTAATTATTTAATAAAATAATTTAACAGTAATTTAACTCTCAATATTGATTGACCTTGTTATATAAAACACAACAAGTAATGATGAAGAAGTGAATCACTTTAATAGCCAGATTGTCCCATGTAATCTTTGAGCTTGTAGACTGCGTCTGAGTTCTGTCCAGCAGATACAGATGCGTCTTTGAAGTATCCAATCAAAATGACTTTGATTCCCTTGTAAATAGAAACACCAGCAGCACCAGCCTTGCCAAAGACAGTTCCCTCGTCTTTGTCAGCTCTTGTGACTGTGTATTTGACACCACCAATATGAAGTCCCTTTGACTGGAAGTCTGCGACATTTCCAGACATGATTGCATTTGCAATGGTCGTTGCTTCTGCTTGTTGGATTGTCAAGCCAACTTGTGACATGATTGCTCCATTGGTAGCAAGAATGATTCCACCATGGCCTTTGCCTGCACCAATCATTGAAGCTGTATAACCGTCCCACGACATTTGAATGATTACCAACTTGTGGTATTCTTTATATCATGTCGACACGTCATCATTTTTTTCTCTTGAAATTGTATTTTTAATTATTTATTTTTAAATTCAAAATCCAATTTAAATAAGTATAGTTAAAAAATTAAGAAGTCTGTTGTGTAATATAAGTGGTTAAAAAACTTGAAATGAACTTGCCTATTAAATTCAAATGAAACTTCATTATTTGAAATCAATTTCATTTGGTTTGTTTTAATTTTATTCAATTAAAATAATTTTATTTCGTATTAATATAAAACAAGATATTCATTAATAATATAAAAACCATATTGTATAATATAATAACTATTAATCAATTATATTATAATTATATTATTATTAATTATAAATCAGTATAACAAAAAAAACAAAACATTTTTATGCATATTCAATAATGAAACAAACAACACATATTATTGTAAATTTATTTGTTTAATTTTTAAAAAATAATTCCAACACACAACAAATACTCGATCTGTATAACAGCTTTAAATAATATTTACCCAAGTTTAAAACTATAACCCAAATTTCGTTTTTAATATTAATTACTTGTTAAATTCCAAATTTAATCTTTGTTCTATTTTGGATATAGAAAGTCTCTCATTTTTATTTTTACTCCAACAAACACATATCAAAGTATAATGTGAATTTAACATGTTGTCCAAACGTGGTAGTCTTTCACCGGATATAACAAACTCTGCGATTTTCCATGGAAATTTGAATGTGTTAACTGGATATGCTTCGCGCCATCCAAATGTTTCGTACATGGTTATTGCAAACGAAAACACATCTGCACTTTTCTTGTATTTCTCTTTATTTAATATTTCTGGTGCCATATAAGTTGGTGTGCCAACATTTTTTGTGAACGTCATATTTGTCATAAGTAAATTCACACTTCTCGCACTTCCAAAGTCAGTCAATTTAGCATTCACCTTTTCTAAAAAGTCCATTGAAAACACCAAGATGTTGTCCGGTTTGATGTCTCTGTGCAAAACGCCGTTTTCGTGAAGATAAAAAATTCCTTTTGCCGCATCAACAAGAATTTTGATCCGAAACTTCATTTCAACTTTTTCAGATGTTTTGTGTTTCATCAAATCTTGTAAACTTCCATATTGTGCGAACTCGGTGACCATACACACTTTATTTGGGATGAACACAGCGCCGTAGAAATGGACGATAAAGTCACTTCTAAATTTGTCTAACATATTCACTTCTTTTTCAAATTCATCATCATCATCATTTTTAATTTCCTTCATCTTCTTAATAGCCACACAATTTCCTCTGTATATTTTTTGTATACAATTCCAAAAGAGCCATGACCAATCTCCTTCTCTTCAATTAACTTGTCGAAATCCAGTCGTGTTGTCAATTTGGTTTGTGCACTGATTTTCAATGGGAATTGGAAGTTCTCTCCTTTCTTCATATCAACAGCAAATAATGTGATTTCATCGTCAATGTTAGTAGAGCATAATGGCATCAAAAAAATTTCAAATTCAACGGCTTTTCCTTTTGGAATTGTAATGACTTGTGGTTCTGAACGTATTTGATATTTTACATTTGAAGTTTTAAACGTGAATTGGACTTTGATGGTGTGATGTGAGGTGTTTCCAACACAAATTAACTCACGACTTTCACAATCAACATCTATTAAAGTATCATTTTCACTTTCAAAAACTATTTCAGTTTTGTTGACTGAAATAAAAGAATTTTGGAGTTTCACAAAATTAATGTTTGAGGAATTCATCGAGAAGAGACACGTCTTCTTTTGTAAGTCATGCACCTTTCTCTTCTCTAATATGTAATACACTGTATATACTATAAGTAAAGTTGTGATCACAAACAGAAAAAGAAACAATATGACGATAATCAGAATTATCCACCAAACAGCATGCTTGTCACAAGACGTTTGTGTAACACCAGTCTCATACCAAAAATCACATTTGACGCATTTTGAACTTTTCACCTCAACACAATGTTTTACTTCTTCCATTGATGAACATTTGTTGTTCAATAAAATGTATTTTGATGAACAAGATGTGCATATACCCATAATTTCACATTTCTCACAGAAAGTTGTGAGGGTGTCACATCTGTTACAAAATTGGTTGGACACATAAAAACCGTCAACACATTTTTGACATCCAAATTTGCTTTTAACTTCACAATTTTCAAGTTCATCGAATTGAATGCATTGTGTTGAATTTGTGAGTAAAAATGTGTTTTCATTGCAAATGATGCATGTTGACTTTTGGTTGCAAAATAGACAGTTGTCAATACACTTTTCACACTCTTCTTTGTCATTTCTGAAAAACAAATCTTCACATATAGCACACTTTGAGGAGCCTTCAATCACTATCTTGCAATGTGTCTCATTATTGGAAGTGATAAAACAACTGCCGTTTTGAAGAGTATACAACGAGGAACATATCAAACAAACATCTTGAGACGCACAATAAACACAATTAGAAGTACATTTTTCACATGTTAAATTTGAGAGATGATAATTAATTTCACAACGAATACAACGGTCTTGTTCAGAATTAAAAAGTGAACAATGGACATCTTTGAATTCGTTTGATTTGCATGTTGAATCTTCTGATATGACATATGTATTTTCACATGTGACGCATTTCCCGTTTTTGTTTGAAATATCACAATTAATGGAATATTCACAAACTCCACTATTATCAATAAATTTGTTTGTTGAGTTACAAGCAGTGCAATATACATTGTCGTTTGAAGTACATCCAGTCGTCATCTCATTTTCACATAAATTATTTTTGGTGTAAACACTATCTTCACACTTCTCACAATACGTTGGTGTGCATTTTTCACATGACTCTCCATACTTGTTTTTACACTGTTCACATAGTAAATTCTCAACGTTGTAATAAAACCCTTGTGAACACAAAACTATGTTGGTGTTGTCTGTTAAAAATGCATTTGATTGTAATTCACACTTTTTGTTTTGTAAAATATATTTATTATTACATATTGTACAAATGCTTTCATCAACACATGCCAGACAATTTGAGTCGCATTTTACACACTCTGCATATCTAGAGTAATACCCTTCTTCGCATTTCATAATTAGATTGTGTTTGGCTAAAATGGTGTTATTTGGTGATTCGCAAATGTCTACTCCATTTTGTTGAACCAACAAATAGCCTGTATCACATAAAACACACCCTTCCTTCACACATTTTAAACACCCATTTGAACACTTAAAACACCTGTTTTTGTAAAAATGATACGAATCAGGACACGATTCACAAACCTTTGTTGTGACATTTGTTTGTGTTGTTGATAATCCGCAATTATTATCATAATTTTTGCATTGATTATCAAGTAAATACGAATTTTTATAGTATTTGCATGATATATCTGTTTTGTCAATATACAAAGCAGTGCAGTTTTGCTTATCATTAAACACAACATCATTCATTTGCGTTGTAATGTTATTAGTATTTTTAAACCCATATTCTTCCCCAACAAGAAGTTTAATATTTTTGTTGGAGACTGATATGTTATTGTTATTAATTGATTCATTTGAAATATAAATGACATTTGCAGTGTTTGAATCTTTAAAATTTGTATTATATTCATTGATCTTTTTGAATTTAAGTGTTTTAACATTTTGATTGAAAGTACCATTAAATCCAATGTTTAGAATCACTTCATTTGTTTCTATATAAATAGTTGTATTTTCATTTAAAATTGGACAATGCAGTGCATTTCTGTATGAACTGAATATGCCCATATCTTTCTGTTCTAAAATGCAGCCAATATCGTAATTAAACTTAAGTGGACAAATTCGTAGTATTTTTCTTCCTAAATACAATTTCATTGTTGACATCAAATAATCTCTATCTCTTTCTTTTTCAAAAGAAATAAATTCGAAGCATTCGATTTGGTTTTCATTTGTTATTAGAGATGCTTCAGTATTGGTAAATTATTGAATCTGTCCATTTTCGCCATATATCTCTATAATACCGGTCTGATTATTGTTATCAAAAATATCATCAAAATAGATATGAGAAAGTCTCAAATACCCATCGTTATTTACAACAATTTTGGCGTTTTGATACAAGTGGACATTTTCAATATAAAATCCACCACTCACAATTACTTTTGAATTTATATCACAGTATGTTGTTGATATAAAATTTTGATTTGATGTTAAAAGTGTCACGTTGTCTATATTAAATATGATTTTCTCCCAAGTTTGTGACATTAACGTGTAATTGTTGTTATTAATACTGAGTATGAGCGAAGGTGTGCATTTGTCATTTACACAATCAAGGGGCGCTACACCTTTAAGTGGAGATGGATATAAGTAATAGTTGTATACATACATACACATACAGATTGTCTCTGTGTGATTTTTCATCACCGCACGATGACCACAGACAGTCAATGTATTAGTGTTGTCATTTAACAATCCCTGAATTTTGAAAAGCATTGAGTCTGAGTAATTTTTGTTGTTCATAATGATGTTATTGATTGTCAAAGAATGTTTAAATATATAATTTGCAGTTGATGTGATTACTAAATTATTTACTATGCAGTTAACTTCAAATATTAAACTTTTGTTCTGTTGAAGCTCCAGTTTTTCAAAATATATTTCATTTAATGAAGACTTAAATATGTACTTCTGGTAATTAGATACAAGAGGGGTATACCACTTGTTTATTAATAAATTAACGTCAGTGTTATTATTATTATCTTTCGTTAGTTTTGTTAAGTCCAAGTCAAAGTATGATGAGTTAAATCGACAATCACTGATATTGAAAGTGGTGTTATCATCTTTAATGTAATTTGAATTAGGAACACAACCACACAAAGTACTTTCATTGATTAAATTTTCATCATAACTTGTTGATATCATAAAGAACCTTTTAAGTGCATTTTCAGAAGTACTTATCGTTCGTTTACAAACAACTTTCACGTTCAAATCTTTGTGTGTATAATCATCGTCCCATTGAAGTGTTGGAATTTGTGTAAATTCATTTCCACTGAAGAGATACCTCAAATATGAAAATTCCACATCTCCAACGTTTATGTTTGTTTGTAAATGAAAAGTGGAAGTTTGATTTGTTGTGCCATCGATCAAAATATACGGTGAATATGACAAAGTCTCATTTCGATGAAATACAATCCACCAGTGCTGGTCAATGTTAGAAAACAAGTGAATTCCACGTTTGAAAAAAGCGACGGTTGGGCGTTGGTTGTCACCAATTTCTGTTCTGCAATTTTTTTCGTTGTTGAAACACCCCATTGAAACAAAAAGATTATCAGGGCGGTTATTTTCTTCAAGTGTAATTCTTGAATCTCTGAACCGCGTTTGTATGAAAAAATATTTCAATGTTATTTCTTGAAATATGTTAAAAATTTTGTATTCAAGTGTCGGATTATTTAAATCGGTGAATGTCAGTAAAGTACTGTTACAACATGAATTTAAAAAAATAAAAGAATCGATAAAAATAGTATATCCATTTTCAGTTGTTGTACTAAAGGTAAACGAGAAATCTTTTTGGTTGCATTCATTTGTTAAAAAACCACCAAAATAAATCACATTGTTAACTTCAAAATAGGTTATAATCCCCTGAGAGTGAGCAACAAATCAACAAATACAAAAAGAAATAGCCAATACATAATACTGAATAATAAAAGATTTTTTTGTTTATTAAAAACACATATTTATTAATTTATAATTGTTTGTGTTTTTGAACATTCGAAATGTTTCTTTTATTTATATTTTATATATTTGTTTATATTTATACACTTTTAAATAATTTTTAAAAACCAATATCATGTTATTAAAATAGTTTAATATGAATATATTGATTTTTTCAAGAAAATATAATGTTTTAGTCTGAATAACAATTCCTTGAACAATAAAAGTTGAATTTTTAGTTGTTTTTCATCAGATAATCATATCAATTAAACAGATTTTTTATATTTATTATTTACAACAATAAATGAAAATGTTATTATTAGACAAAATTTTATTTTTAATTATTCAATAGATTTTTTTAAAAAATGTATAAATAAAAGTGTGTATACTGTTTCAATAAAAATTATAATTCTACTTTTATCACTTTTGTTGATTTGATACCATACATTTCCTTACTTTTTGTGTGTTTCAGCCGGCACAGGGATAGTGTTTATCAAATTATCCAAGGGTTTAAAACACAATCCAGAATTATATTATAAATAATATAATAATTTATTTATTCAAAAATTTCCAAAAAATAGAAAAACAACAAAACGTTCCAAATATAAAAAGTAGAATGTAGATTTTTGTTTTTTTGTTTAAATACAAAAATGGCCTCAAAACTTTCGTTTAAATACCATTCTTTTATTTAATAAACTGTATTCTAAACCAGGATTGTTTTCAAAAAAAAAATATTATTCAACGAACTTGTAAAAATAAGATGGTAGAAAACAAAAAAAAGAAAAAAAAACATATTTTTGCTTTTTTGGAATAAATAAAATGACAGTTAAAAATCAATTTTATTATATTATTTATATTTTTAACAATCACTAATAAATATATTGTTTAATTTAAAAATAAATTAAATATTAGTTTTTTTCATAATAAAAAATACTTGAAATTACCTTTAATCTTATTTGAATTATATTTGATAACATTTATATACGTGTTTATAATATTTGAATTGGATGATTAAAAATGTTAAAAGTTCAAATCAAATAATTATAAACTTAATAATTTAATGCCAAAAAGGTGGAATAACTTTCAGAAAGACTTGTTAACAAAATTTATATAAATACGTTATTCTGTATTGTGTGTAACAAGTGCTTTACCCGAAGTGGAATAGAGTACCACTACAATACTCATTTAAACATTTAAATTGTAATGAAACAAAAAATGAATGAAATTAAAATGTATCTGATAGAAAAACAATTTGAAAATGATCACAAATAAAAGGGCATAGAAACATACAAAGAAAAAATAGAAGCAGACGAAGAAGAGTCAAAAATATTCGAAATTGAGTTGTTCATTGTAAAAATTTTATCAGAAAATGATATGATATCAAAAGCTTGTCCAATCGAAATGATAGTAAAAGCCATTTTGGCTTTTATTGATTTTTTGATGTTAAAGTTGCAAAGAAAATACACATATCAGAAAGTATTATAAGGAGAAGAAGTCAAGTGGTTTTGAGGAGAAGAAAACCGAAGTATCACATTTAACTAAAAAAGCGTTGTAAGTCGGAATCCAATTAGTGCAAAATACATCATGATCTTCAATATATGTTATGTTGTAGAATTATTGATATTGACGGCAATGTCAAAAATGTGGTGCTTGAATTAAAAGCACATAATGGTTCTTCACTGGTGGAGCAACCTTTGAATTGACCAAACAGGTTCTTCTTGAGTTTTCAATGGATTTTTGTAAACCGACTTCTGTTACGGTTAATGGTGGTGCAAATGTTTCAGGAAAGAATAATGGATCGGCCATAAGAATATGTAAAATGGTCAATGAATTACAAAACGACTTTGTTTGTGGTAAAGTTCACTGTAATTGTCACAAAATAAATCTCATCTCAAAGACATTTGAAAAAATTTCAGTTGTTGCAAATTGTTTGAAGATGTTCAAAGTTGGGTGTTCCATTTAATCCGAAGATTCGACGTGGTTCTCACAGCATATTGAAGCGGTGCCCACTTGGTGCCCAACAAGGTGGTTGAGTCAAGGGAAGAATTTTTTTCATTCAAGTTCACTGGACTGATATTGAAAAGAGATTATCAGAAATGGAAAAGGAAGTTGTATTTATTGGAGACGTTGAAGTGAGTGAACTGGCAACATTTTGAAAGATAACTCAAACTATATCGTTTCAAGTTATCTTGTTGATACTTTAAATACACTTTGTGACCTCAATCAATCTTCGCAAGGAACGAATGCATTTATGTTTCATAAAATGGGTGTTATCAGGAATTTTTATATGGAATTGAGAAACAAAGTTATAAAAATTAGTCAATACAATTATTTTTCTTTCGAAACCATAAAAGAATTGGAGTTCGAACCAGACTGTTTCATTCACAATTTCATAAACATCCTATTAACCATTATAAATTGTATGAAATTTCGTTTTCCATATGTAAAATGTTTGTCATTTAAGCATTGTTTAAAAATGTATTTCTCGGAAATAAAACAAAAGAGTTTATTTGCTTTATTTTTTGAGAGTAAGTCGAAACATTAAAGATTTTGCCTAAAGAATACCCATTTTAAAGACGACATTAATATTATAAAAAAAATAAGAAACACCAAAGTTGTTGATTTAAAGACTGTGAATGGGTTTTAAGATCTATTGTCATATAAAAATATGATTAATAGGAACGATGAACTGTTAAATTTACTCTCTATATCATGTCTATATTCCCTACAAGTGTTATATCCGAATAAACATTTTCTATTGCAAAATATACTTGGAAACCCAATATAAAACAAGACACTTTTAATATGCGTGTTGTTTTGAAGCAACTTAAAAACGTCTTTAATTGAAAAAAACAGTATATTATTGTTTTTGATTTAAACCATTAAACAAGATTTTGTATATATTTTACTATTAAAATGTCACAATTTAACTATTTATACAATTAATTCTATTTTGAATTAATAAAGGCTTAATATCATTTTAAAAATAGATATTTTTATGTAAGGAGAGCTTACTCAATTGGGTCATTTGAGTAAGCAGAATAATTTATTTTTAGAAAAATAAAAATTCTTTCAATTAAAATATTTCATTATTGTTTCACGTTTTTGTGATATAACAACAAAGTAACAAAAAACTTTATAAGTTTAAAGCTCTTAATTTGTGGAACGTTAAAGTTTTACAATCATCATACGGAAAATAAACACATTTCAAAGTGTCAGTTGAACTATTCAACAAGACATTTGATGATGATAATCAATTAAATAAATCATCGAATTTTTCTTTGTTAAAACATTAAAAATTTATTGTCACCATATTTGTCGATAAAATTCACGCTTTCCTCACTTTCGACAATTTCCTTTTCAATTTCACCATTATTATTGAAATTATATTTTATTCCATGAAATCAGCACAACCTCATTTTGTCGAAAATGTTCACTAAATCAGTTTTGTTGGGGTTTTGACTGGAATTTACTAATTAAAAATTGACTCATTCCAGTTAAAACAATAGTGTTTTCATTAACTTCCATTTTTAAATCACCATTACCATCAACTAAATCAAATAATAATTGTGTATTTGAATTGTAATAAGATTCGAGACCAACAACTTATTTTTGTTCGTTGTAAGATTGGGTTGTTTGTCTTTGAACTTTGTTTATTTTTGGCCTTCCCACTTTCTTTGTTTTGTTTCAGTGTTAACCAAAATTGAGTTGCGTCTAAGTGTTGGCTTCTTCGATGTTTAATTGTCAATAATTGTGTGTTTGGTGTGTTTGGTTTTTTGATTGTTTTTATTTAAAAACAAGTCTAGTATATTTTTCTGTTCGTCAAACCATATTGGTACATTTGTTGAGGTCATTGTGTCTCTTTTTGAAATTAAAGTAATTATATAATTATTTGTTAACATTAAAACAGTAAAAGATTCAGCCTGTCAAATGACAGCTAAATTCAAAAAATCTATAATTAGTTAATTAATTGATAAAAATAGTTTTTTATTTGAAAATCCATCTTTGAGTAAGCTCTCCTAAAGTCTGTTTTCTATTTAGCGATATTCTAAAAATATAACAAAGAAAAGAACTATAGTCGGGGGATAAATAGCATTAAAAAGGGACAAAGGTAGTTAATTTTGATAGATATAATTTTGAAACTATAATTTTTAAAAAATCTATTTAAAGGTCAAAATAAACATAAAATTAAAATATTAATATAAATTATTGTTTTTTATTTAATATGATTATAAATTGAATAATTATAAATTTCTATTTCAAAAATAAACAAAAACACCTCATTTTGTTCACTTAGAGAATGTGGAAGTCTAAAACGCAGTACTTTTTATGGTTTGTCTGAAACTTGTTTTGTTAAAGAATTTTTCCTTTGTTTTTTCCTTTGTTTCATTTCTTTTCTGCTCTTCTTCAACTCCAATCGTTTTAATGTTAAAATGGTCTTTCTCTTTTCCTTTCTCAATGGGAATGGTTCAACAACGAAAGATTGAAAGATTTTAACAAATGATGGATTTTTCAGTGATTCCGTGACACTTTAAAAAATTGACACTGTTGTTAATTCATTAAACTCTGGCATTTTAACCATATATATCATGAATATATTGAAATACAATTTTTAAACTGGTTTCTTGTATTTGAATTGCTTTTTTATGTTGATTGCCTGTGGTTGTTTCATCAAGGGTTCCTTTCTCTTCTTCTTCCATTGTTTTCAAAGATTGAATAATATCAAAAATAGAAAGTTATGGTTTTCTTTTATTATTTTTAAAGTAGTTAATTGAAAAAACCTTTCTAATACTTTTATAGTTAAAGAAATTATATTTTATAGTTTTTTACTCAAATTAACTACTTCTGTCCCAAATTAACCCCCTTTATCACCCGACTATAGACCGAAAATATTATACCATTATTTACTATACTCAATATCGCTAATTAAAAACCATTAACTATTAATAAAATTGTCATTAATTAAAACTAATGTTAAACAAATCCTAAGCATTGACTTTTTTCCAATTCACTTGTTGTCGTTTTCAATTTGACCCAAATGATAATTTGACATGTCTACTCGATCTAATATGACATTTTATTCATTTTGAATAACCTGGTTGACATAGTTTATTTCGTCGTATTCACATTTCAAGACCAACCTATTCTCGTTTTGGCTTTAGAATTTTTTCAGTTGTTTAGCCATTTTGTTTTTGTTATTTTTAGCACACTTTTTAAAAAAAAAGAACAAAAAAATAAAATACAAACCATTTTTTAGAAAAACCACTTTATTTTTATTATAAATTATAATACTGTTATTATAAATAATAGTAAAAACCTAATATCGTTAAATAGAAAACAGACTTTATAGTTTTAAGTTATTTTCGCTAAGTGTTTACCATTTTTATATAAAATTAAAAAAAAATAATCTTTGAACAAAAAAAACCGTTCAAGGTGAATTATTTTGTTATAAATTTGTCTTCATTATTATAAAGGTGAAGAGTCTCGACATTTGGAAAATACTTATGTGTTTTGAATGTAACTGAAATTGGATTAAAGTGAAACATATCGGGTATTTATTGAAACTTTTTACATACAAACATCATGTTTTTATAATCAATTATACTACTAAAATATTTCGAAATCATCATCATTGAATAGCGATTTAATTTAATACTCATTATTGTGTTATATTTGTCAGTTTGAAGTTACTATAAATAAAAACATGTGATGATTTATTGTAATAATTTTTTATTATGATTTTTATTATATTTATAATTGTTTTTTGTTATAATATTTTGCTAAATATTTCACTTTGTGTCACATCATTTTGAGTATATAAAACTTTGAAGTTGTGATGAACGACACTGTGAAAATCATTTCTGATTCCGAGTTTTCAAAATGCACTTCACTGAAGAAAATTGTGTTATTTTTAAATTTGGAAGTCATTAGGCAATAAATAATAATTGAATTATTATTTATAAACAAACAACTTAATAAATTAATTATTTAACTTTTGTTATTTGTTATAATACGATTTATTTTTAATAATTTTGTATAATAATTTTTTTTAAATATACGTCCCATTTATAATTTCGTTTTTAAACGTTTCATCTGAATTGGACAAAATGAAAAGAGTCTTAAATCAAGAATATGATAAAGTGCGTCTTTGGCAACAACTTTTATTTCTGCAGTGTAATCTGTTGATATATTTGAAACAAATTGTATTTTTACCATGTTGTTACAAATTAGTACAAATTTAAATATATATAACACTTATAAATTGTTTTATTTTTAAACTTGTTAGATATGTTAATAAATATTGTAAAATAATGTATTTCAGTCTAAAGAGAAAGGACGGACATGGGGACGAAGGACGGGAATATAGGCCGAAGGACGTCCTTTGTGGTTTAGGGACATCCTCCCGCTATAAAGGACGTCCTCCTGTGTATATGGTGTCCTTTCTATTATTTTCGTGTCCGCGGCATTTTTTATAACTATATAATGAGTTATAATATTACTATGAATTTACTATTATAAAATA
>NW_004191806.1:58191-60692 GCF_000330505.1 Entamoeba invadens IP1
AATTATAGTATAAATTACATTAACACACAATTTTTCTTTTCTTTGTTTTTGTATATACCATTTTTTGTTTTTTTAAGTGCTTCGTCTTCTTCGGATATTTCGAAGTTTGTTTTTTCTTGACTCAAATTAAAGTTGGTGATCAAATTGCAAATCATTTCTTTAATATTAATGTTACTCTTTGCTGAAGTTTCGAAGAACAAAGCTTTAATCTCTTCAGACAGAATTTGCCCCTTTTCAAACGGCACTTGTCTTGTACTCTCCAAGTCACATTTATTTCCACAAAGCGCGATTGGCAGTGGTTTCATCATTTTTTCTTTTCGTGTGTTATTAACACGCGCGACTAAATTTATGACTTCACCAAATGATGGTTTGTCCGTGATTGAATATACAATGATACAAAGGTCACTGTGATTGACGTAACAATCTGTAAGTGCACTAAACTCTTCGGGGTAGTATGTGTCGATGAATGTGATGTCGAAAACAGTCCCGTCTAGTGTTAAAAAGTATCTAAAATTATCTTCAATGGTTGGATCATATATATTATCAAATATATTATATACACATCGATATAAAATGCTTGTTTTACCAACAGCTTGCACTCCAAAAATGCTAATGATCAATTTTCGAGTGTTTTTATTTTTGTGTTGTTTATTCATATTAATTTAAATTGAATTCAAAGTTTTTGAAGACGATGTTTTTTAATTAAAATCATAAAATAACTCATCGAGTAACTCTAAATGATATTTTTTTTCATGTTAAAAACAATCAATTGGAAATATTTTAATAAATTGTTTTTTTTTGATTTTTTCAAAATAATAAACGTTTTTATGTTTTTGATTTTTAACCTTTTGAAAATATATTTTATAATTGAATTATAAAAAACAATCTAATAAACTTGTTTCATAAAAGCGTCATTTTTTCAGTTAAAAACAAATGTTGGACTCTATTTGTTTAATCATTAAAGAAACAACTTCATCATTTTGGTCATCGTTAACAATTTCATCATATTCATCGTTGTTTAAGGGTTATACATTTTCATAGTTTACATTTATAATGGAATCTATAGTGTCTACTGCTTCATTTTGATAGAAAGGTATACTGTTATAAAGTTTTATAATACTTTCATCAATTCCCATATCATCCTCTAACACCATTCTGCTGTCTTGCTCGAACAGTCCCGTGTGCATAAAACAACTATGAATAGTTTCAGCGCTGACTTCTTTCCAGGCTTTGGCAGAGATTATTATAGATTCAACAACACTCAAGTAGTATATGTAGGTCACCTATCTCGGACTCGCAAAAATAGCACACTATGAAAATCAATTCATTATGGTTTTTTAACTTTTTGGACCCCTTATTTTACACATACTGTGTTATCCTACAGCTATTTTAAATTTCAAAAAGTAAAAAAACCCAAAGGATGAAACAGTTTTTATTATTGTTTTTACTGGTTTTTGAAAATAAATGTTTAAAAATAGTTAAGAATTTAACAGTTTTTATATGGGTTTTTTCGATTCATTGTCTTAGGTCAAATGACAAAAATTGGCATAAAATTGATTGAAAATGCCAATTTTACACTTATATTTTACATTTAAAAATTGAAACAAATTTAAAAACGAAATCAAAAACTAAATTAATAATTGTTTTACAACATGATATACCCTTGCGTTGAAAACGCCACTACTTGTTGTTCTTCTATACAGGTATAACCTTGGTTTTAAAATTATATTTAAAATAAATGGATAATACATGAAATTTTATATAACCTAATATTTTAATTATAATGCGAAAATTTTGCGTATTCGAGAGTGTTGACCAACATATACTACTACATTAATAATAGGTCCGACATCAAAAAGGAGAACCGAAACGAAGTGAGGTTCCAAGACATTACATTAAAATGAAAAAAATAATTAATTTGATTTTAATAATTGAATTAATTATAATAACAGGGAGATAAAATAAATTTCAAAATAAAAGAGGTCATACACTTTTTTGTTTCATTTTAACATTAGATATTGATATTTTTCATATAACCACAACAAATAAAAATATATAAAATTTAAACATCTTAGGTAAAAATTGAATTTTTATTTCTAATTGAAGGCAATGATGAATTAACAAGTTTCTTTTCTCCCTTTTATTTTTTTATTAGGTTAAAAAAATGTTTTTTTGGCCATCCTTTGGTAAAAAAAACTCCACCAAACCTGTTTCATTTTTTGCAACTTTTTTGCCACACAACTTTTTCTCTAAAAAGACTATAAAATAAAATACAATCCCGAATATTTAGTCGTTTATTTATAACGGAAATATAAATGCATACAAAAACGGGATATTAGAAATAAATTAACCAAGTTTACCGTTAATTTTAGAAACAACCGATATATACCAGGTTTACAATATTTGGTTTCTTTACTGTACCTTAATTTTCTGACTTTGTTTTTGAGGAGCCTCGTCAGTTGATTTTTCTGAGCTTTCTATTCATATTCGAGAGCATGAAG
>NW_004191806.1:60792-62236 GCF_000330505.1 Entamoeba invadens IP1
TAGAATTCAAAAATCGATAGTGTATTTATTTTATTTTTTGGTAATATGTCGGGTTTTTTCTTACTATACTTTTATCTTCTTTTTTGGATCTAACAAAAATTTGAGGAAAAAGTGGCTTAAATTTACACATAAAAAATAAAAATACACCTTTTTTCAAACAAAAGTTGCTCAAATTTACAAAAGAAATAATCTTGAGTTGTTTCAAATAAAAAAAATATCATAAATGCATTTCATTTAAACCCAATTCATGTTATTTTAGATTTGAAACAATTCAATTAAAAATTTGTCAAAAACAAACTATTTTAATGAAATAAAAAACATTTACATAAATAAACAATATTGACTTTTGTAAAACTTATTTTTTTAATTTCAACAAAAATCACATTGAAAACAAATTAATATTAATTAATTGCAATATTTAAACTTATAATCTTTAAAAATGATTACATGTCTGTTATCAATAAAACAGATAAGCTCATTGTTAATTTATTAAGAGAAGGGAAATCATTTTCTTTTATTACCAAAACACTTCATGTATCACCAAACAGAGTTTCTTATAACAAAAAGAAAATTGAAACAATGAAGAGTTAATTCCAAAAACTATAGGCAGACCTTCAATTATGACACAACAAAAAATAATAACTTTGATCAAAAAAACTTCTATTAATCCAGAATCAACGTGTTGTGATTTGGCTAAATGTATAAATGTATCAAAATCAACAATTCAAAGATACAGAAAAATAAACGGGTTTAAATATGGCAAACTAAAGAAATCTCCATTTTTAACAAAAGTTAACATTAATAAAAGATTAATTTTTTGCAAAAAGGCGGTACTAAAGAAAAATTATAAAAAATGGAAAGAGGCTATTACAAGTGATGAGTCGAGATTTGGATTGTTTTCTGATAATGGAAACTATTGGTATCACAAAAGCAGGGAAATGAGATATAACAGAATAAATTCATTTAATATTGGAAATCAAACTTTACTTATTAAAAAGAACAATAAGATGTTTAAATCAATGTTTTTAACACTTCCAAAACACAACAATTCACTGATGGTTTGGGGAGCAATCGGAAATAATTACAAATCACAGTTGTTACTATGTGACAACAGACTTAATGCAATTGGCTATCAACACATGCTTGAAAGTAATAAAGTGTTTGATGATATTAGACGAGAACGCAACAAACAAATAGTCTATTTCCAAGAAGATGGTGCCAAGCCACACACAGGAAAAACGACATTGATTTTTTTTAGAGAACAATAAAGTGAGATTGACTGGGTGGCCTCCTTCAAGTCCGTATTTATCACCAATTGAAAACGTTTGGTCGATACTTCAAAATAGAATTAGAAAAAAGAAAAAAATATTTTAAAAACAAAAAGAGTTTGTTTAGAGTGCTGAAGAAAGAATGGGAATCGATACTAATGGATACAATTAACAAT
>NW_004191806.1:62336-68689 GCF_000330505.1 Entamoeba invadens IP1
TTAAAAAGTTAATTTATTATGGTTTTGAATAAGTTAAAGAAATAAATAAATATGTTTAAAAGAAACTACATTGACATACATCGAAGCACCATATTAGGTAAACCATTTTGATTATGTTTTTTGACATTTTGTATGTTTAATCACATTGAAACACAACATTAAAACAATAACAGTGAGATTTATTTGATAAACATATTAAACATTCAATTCATGATCTATCATTCAAAAAAAACAAAATGAGTTATAAATAATTTATATATTAAACCAAAATATAGTTTCATTAATAATAAAACTTAAACAAATTATATTAATATATAATATATAATAATAATACATTTTAATTTCAACTTCTTATATTTTTTTTTATAAACTTAAAAAACTTAAATGCAACTTCACAAAGAATTGTTTTATTCATATTCGTTAAAAGAGTTATCACTTGATTATGTTGAAGCGATATATGGTATTGATACTTTTTGTTTTTGTTTATACCACGGGAAATGGTTTACAGCAAAAAACGCACACACTTCATGTTATAAACAAGTTCATCATAAAAACTATCAAACTAATAAAGAAGACGAAGAAATGCTTTGTTAATATTTTTGTGGCTTACTACGATTCGATATATGTTGATATAACTTCAAAAATAGAACCTAATATTACAAGAACGAAAGCACAAATAACCGAACTCTTTTTTATCAAGTTTGCATCGCTTCCAAGTTCAAAGCGATATTTTGAAACACAATCAAAGCGGACATTAGATGTTTTTCAAGAACCACCAACCAATTTAATTGGAGAACAGAATATTCAACGAGAAGCACACCAAACAACACTACGTATAAATTTTCAAAGTAATGAAGAAGAATACTCCAACACCGAAATAGAAGAAAATCAAGAACTCATAAATGATACAATTAACGCCGAAAGTTTATACGAAGAAAAAGAAACAAGAGAAAAAGAACAAATGGTTCCAACTGGTGTTGGTGAAAGATTAATGTTTCACTTAGCAGAAATGTCAAACGAAGTATCACTTAATAATATAAATACTGTTCTTTTAGAACTTGACTTGTTTGAGAATGGTGTATTTAAAGAATACAAAGATTGTGGGATGGAAAACGTAGATATTGATGAAGCATCCGAAACCGTTCGTAAATTTTCTTATGATAAACACGGCGATTTCTCTTTGGAACGGTTCATTGTAGCCTTTGATTGTTTGTTTGATGAAATAAACACAATCACAAACAAAAAACGGTTGTTTGCGATGGAAGTTAGACAACGTAAAATAACAGACTATGTTATTAACAGTATTACTAACGAGTCTTTGATGTCTGAAAAACAAAAGAAAGCTGTTAAAACATGTATTTTGATTAGCGATGCGGCGTTGAGTCGTGAAACGTTGTCTCGCTCCAAAACTTTAGCGATAAGCCAAAGAACAAGTGTAAATCAAATCAAAAAAACCAACAACGTTTTAATGAGTACAATTAGAGATGAAAGAGAACTTCACGACTGCTTGGCCATTTCCGTGGATTCAACAACAAAAGATGACGTTGAAATCTTTTGCGTCATGTTACGTTTAATAAAAGGACGCAATTGTTATTCTATGCCTCTACTTCTTCGTCAATATAAAGGTGAATTGGATGCAGAGACTCTAGCTAAATGGTTGGTTTCAAAATTGACAGATTTGGGGTTGATTTGTCACCGCATAGTAAATGTGACGTCAGACGGAATCGCTTCATGGTCTGGATTTAATGGCAGTGTGCTTATTAAAATGAACGAATTGGTACAAAAAGAGCTTCCACTTGGAAGAGAATTGATTGACTCCGACATCAAACAGTTCTGGTGTAGTGCCCATCGACTGGCATTGCGTGGAGAAGGCCTTGAAAAAGAACCAGAAATTTTTCTTGTGAAAGTGTTTATCAAGTGGTTCTGTAAGAAAAGTCGTCTGAATGATTATAATACCAGGTGTGGACTTAATCATGATATAAACTCGACATATTCTTTCAAGCGTTGGTTCTGGATATCGAGAAATATCACAGAAATTATAAACAACTACGAAGACGTTATTAATTACGTTTCAACTCCAAGTGTATATGAAGAGTTATCAATTGAACTTGCATCCAACAAATTCACATTCTTTGAAGACAAAATAAAACTGTCAAAACAAAAAAAGAACCGACAATTTAGACACGAACAACAACGACAAGAAATGTTGGGAAGTGATGACGCTGAAGAAGAGGACTCTGATGAAGCACGACAAGTTCTATTTAATCTTAATTCACCACCAATAAGAAACGTGTTTTATAAATCGAAGAAAATATTTGAACTCCTTTTCATTATGTGCTCTTCTTTACAAGAAGACAGTCTCCTGCTCTTCGAGTGTGTTGAACGTGTCGACATGTTTATGTTATATATAAATATAATCATAAAAGAGGTGGAGGATGGCACATGGGTCTTTTTCAGAGATATAAGGGAAATAATGGAAGTCAAAGACTCTTTTGTACTTCGGGTGCTTTATAGACTGAAGTGCCAATTATCACTTAGATTTACACAAATTAGTCAATCGGTTAACATGAACAGCGTTAACGATTCGAATGTTAATTGGAGAACAGGCAGCGTCGAAGCTTCAATTTTCAAGAGAAACTCCAATTACACATTTTTTTCAGAACTTTTAGAAGTCTTTTATATTCCTGATGATGTGATTACAAAGAACCTGTTACCTGAATACATGACAAAGAGTCATACATTTAGCTCGGTCTTCAATGATGAAATCACCAAATTTATTGCTTATGTAAATAGAATGACGTCTTTTGAAAAGGAGTTGATAATCAAAAAAGTGAAAAAATCGCAGAGCACTTTTCATGAAAAACTTATGCGTTTAACAAACACCAGGCAACGAGTTACACTTCTAGAAGTTTATGATGTACTGGAACAACTCAAATTGATAAACTTACAAAGTGTTGTTCAGTGCATGGTGTGTGTTTATCCAACTTCCGTTGATGTTGAAAGATTTTTTTCTAAACTCAAGCAAATGAGATCAAAGAACATGCTACTCCAAACTGCATACGAGAGGTTGTTTTACTGTATTAAAAACAACAAATGCTTTTTTGTTATTTGAATTGGATTTTAGTTTATATTTTAACAATTTTATTATAAAAATATAATAATAATAATAATAATAATAATAATAATAATAATAATAATAATAATAATAATAATAATAATAAACAAATCCGTTTATTAAAAACAACAAAAAGTAAAAATAAATTCTAATTGTAGTATATGTTGCCTTGATTATCATAAGAATTGCAGTATAAAAAGTATGATTATAAGTAATAAATATCTTAATGTTGAATAATACATTTATTTGGATAAAAAGTTGTTGTTGACTAATAGCAATGATAATTAAATGTATTACACTTTGGAAATATTTAATACAACCAAAAACAATTAAAGGGATGTAGCGCTTTTTGTATAAATTTAAAACACGTGTTAGTGTGTATTGAATTAATTGAGTCAATTGTTTTATTTGGTTTTAACTTTTAATACATTTGCTATTTGGAGTGTATACTCCAACCCATATTCACGTTATTACACTAAAATGTTTAGTTATATTGGTAGAACATTATCATCATTATGATCATCACACATATTTTGGTGTAAACAATGCATAAATTAAATAGATTATAAACATTTAAACAATAGTCTAATATTATTACATTTGTTTTATTATTTAACATGTAAATGACTGTTCCATAAAAAAACATATAATTTAAATTGATAAAATATAAAAATATATAGTTTTGTTTTAATCAAATTTATTAAAACCCATAATACTATAATATAAAAGAAACTCAATTCAAAAGAAGAATAATAAACACAGATAGTAATTGAATTGTTTGTAAGGTGGGTTTGGTTTAAATTGTTTTCATGTGTTTGTGAATAAAAAATATAATATGTAATTCTTAATAAATATAATTAAATTTGCAATAAATTGTAGTTATATAAAAACAAATCAAATAATATATATAATTAAAAAATAAATTAATTACAATTAATTGTAATAATAGTTTGAATCAAAATTAACTAATAGTATAATATTTGTTAAACAATTAACACAATTTTTATTTATTGTTTGTTTTATCTAATTATTTAATTATAATTAAATATATTAATAATTAAGCTTTTTTATTATATAATTATACAAAATATACAAAAAAATAATTTATATTAATAAATAATAATTAATTATATTCTTTATATATAGTTTATTTTATTCAAGGGTATATCACTCATTCTATTATACTATTAGTTTGTAGTTGTTTTTAATAATTAATATAGTTTTGTTATATCAAAATATATTGTTTATCAAATGTTAAGTATTTGAGACGAAAATTATGTACTATTTTTATTATATATTTTATTATTATTAATATTACAACATTATATTTTTGTTATATTGTTATAGTTTATATGTTTGTATATTTATTATAGTTGTATAATAAATTATTTGATTAATAATATAATTTATATACTATTAAATTTTATTAATTTATTATTATTATTATATTATATTATTAACCATTATAAAACACAATTAAAAAATAAAAATTATTATAATCATATTATTAAAAAAACTATATAAACAACCAAATTATTATAATATTTTTATTATATACAATTAATAATTTTTAATGGTAAATATACTATTCAATATACCATTAAAAAAGTAAGTATGAGGGGAGTTTTTAAATTACTTTTATAAAAATTGCCAAAAAAATTTTCAGTGCAAAAAAGCAAAAAATACCGAGCCATGGAAGCGTCAAGTTTGTATATAAAAGTGAACAGATGTTAAAACAACCATTATCAAAAAACAAAAAAGAAAGCATTTAACATATTTTAAAATAAGCGCACAATTTGTTAATATCTGAAGGTGTGAAAATAACCTCTTCAGGAAAAAAACCGCTTTTGATAATTTAATAGTAAAATAATGATACGATTATTGTTTTTTGTATAGTTTATTTTTTTTTCCTTTTCCTCGATTTGATTCAAAAAACGAAATTTAAAAGAATATCTATTACTTTTTCAAGATGCCGATGTTTGTAATTGATAGTTGTGAATTATTATTTAAGTAAAATAAAGGCTGGATTTGCCGAATAATAAAAGCAAAAGCAAGAAAGATTGACTTCGAAACTGTTCTTTGAAGCCAAAATAACCAAAAAACTCAGAATTTATCAAAAATAATGAACTTTTTATAAAAAATTTTCAATTTTTTGCAGAAATAAAAAACTCAAAAAAACTAACCCGCGAATGTACCTTTTTTTCACACCACCTATTATTTTTTAATATTTTTTCTATTTTTTTAATCGTCCATTAAACAAATACTCAACAGTCAAATCGATTGCCTCTCGAGCAACATAGTTAATACACGGGCCAGCACGTGTTTTTAATATGACACTTTTCAATGTCTCTAAGCAGAGACCGACTGCACCTTTATTTCACACCCCCCTCTGTTAAATTCCTCATTCTCTCAGAAATGTATTTCACAGTCAAACTGAAAAAACGCACTTTGGACTTACTCACCAACTGAACGTGAGTGCATCCATTTTAAGCGGGTTTTCAAGTGCCTGTCAAGCAAGCGATAAATGACTCGTTATTTCGTTGTACTTGCTTTTTTGAAACTTTTTATAAAATAAACGAAGCAATTTATTAATATTGGTCAATAAAAACAATGTAAGACGGATAATTTTGTGTAAATTATCAGAAGCGGTAAAAGGGAGCTGCACATGTCCGTTGTAATTTCTCGTGTTTTTTGTTTTTTATTCACAAAAACTTCAATTATTTGAGGCAAATTGAAACTTTGGTTAAAATTGTGTATGATTTAGTCAGTAAATGAAAGTAAAACGGGTTTTCCAGCCGTGCAGAAAAACGTTAAAAAAGACTGGGAGAATACTGTGGACGATCCGAAAGTGCGGCAATCATTTCTGTATGGTGAATAAATTCAAGTTTATTGTGTGTTTTTGTGTGTTATTCAATACATTTGGTTAAAAAATATTTGTATGTCGAGAAAAAACACACTATTTTTTCACAATTTAAAAAGGCAATAATTTGTTATTGGATAATTTTTCAATAAAGAATAGGGAGAAAGTCACACCATAATTCTTTCTGATTTTTCTAAATAAAAAACTTTCTTTTTTATTTATAAAATAAATTCGATAAAAACATTGTTTTTGTTTGATTTTGGAGTCTCGTTGATTCGAGTTTTATTGTTTTTATGTTGTTTCCAATTATTTACTTTAAAAAAAATAAAATAAACTATAATAAAAAACTGTGTTTTTAAATACTATTTTAATATGATA
>NW_004191806.1:68789-71001 GCF_000330505.1 Entamoeba invadens IP1
TTGTTTTTATCTTTCAATTTAAATCCAAGACAAATTCTATATTATAATAAAAAACAAATCAAAAAACAGAGATATATCCCCAAAACACAAATATCCTTTTTAAAGTTTTGTATTTGAACATACATATCTCTCATACACAACATTTTAATCAATTGAAAATGTAAGAATTAAATACTATCATATAATTACTACTTTATTGATATATCACTTCATTTTCACTTCACAGAATAATATAAAGTAAATCGACATTTGGTCTTTTTTAGACCACAATTGTTTTCACCACCTGTCGATATTTAATCACGATTGTATATGCAAAACTTTAATAATGCAGTTTTGAATAAATACACTTAAAAATGTACTATAGTTCAGTTAAAAATACAAGATATAAACATCAATTTAAACCATTAATGGTTTTTATTTTTTGATTAAAAAATAAAACAACATAATTTTAACACCAAATAAACTGCTTTTTATGATAATTGTTGGATTTTCTTGTTATTTCCCAAATAAACTAACCAATTAAAAAAATATTATAACTGAAACACAACCAAATGGAATTAATAAATCTTTAAAACCGTTTTGATTATTATTTCTTTTATTTTGCAAAACAAAAGAAGAGCAAAGAACAAGGACAAGTGGGCAGTGGTGGTGATGGATGGTCTTGGTTCACATTTCAATGAAGAAGTATCTAAATGGTTCACCGAAAACCACGTGGCTGTTTTGAAATTGTTCCCACGTTCTTCACACATCACTCAACCACTTGACGTGTCTGTTTTTGGAGTTCAAAATGTTTGTTTCTTTTTTAATAATAAAATATAAAAATTAATTATAATAAACTAAAAGTTAGAAACTTATCCAACTTCCTCAAGTTGACGAAGACTTAAGTTTTGAACCAACTGATTTACAATCTTTGGACCATATTTTGGGTACTCTGAACTTGGAAGACGTAAACTGTGCCAATAGCAAAAAAGACATTATAAGGGTCTATATGAGGGGAGATTGACAAAGGCTGATTTGGTTAAATTCACCAGAAATCCTTTGTCCAAACAAATAATATCGATCTGTGCGTCTTGGGACAAAGCGACTTCTGGTGTTACCATTGTCAACGCGTTCAGAAAGTGTGGGTTCTTCAACACCCAGTACGTCAAAGGGGAGAGAGACTTGCTTGCGCGTCAAGTTATTTCCAGAAAGATCGAAATTGATGATGACTTTCTTGGGAGAACCGGTGTCATTTGAAAGAGAGCGATTAGTTGGAAGGAAGTAAGGTATTTGCACGAGACATACCTGAGTATGATGATGAGTATGATGATGGTGATATTTGGCAAGAAGTTTAATATAGAGAACTTTACCAACGTTATTCGACTTGGTTTACTGTTTTTCTGATTTTTTGTTAAAATGTATAAAACAATTTAGAAATAGTATAATGTATAAATAGTTATTAATCATATAAATATTTTATATTTTTATAATACATATTTAATATATAATAGTTTAATAAAAACCCATAATATTTATATAAAAGTATTTTAAATTAAAATACAAATCGAGTCTCAAAGAGTAATTAAATATTTCTTAAAGTGGGTTTGTTTTAGACCGTTTTTCAAAGCAATAATAAAGTTTATAATTTAATATTTAAATAAAAAAAATATCATTTGTATCGTGGTAACTTAATAAAAATATGGTAATTATAATAGTATACAAAATATAATATATTTGTTACATATAAACCACAAATCATCTGATAATAATTGTTATTGGTTGTCTTATAACTATAACTAATTTTTATAATAAATTTTAATATATAATATAAATTGTTCTATGATTATTTTGTATAAATACAAATCTGTTTTTGTTAGTTGTAAGAAATGTGATAATATAGTACTTCATAAAGGTATTAAAAACTCATCAAAAACAGTAAAACTTGAATCAAGGCGATAACAAAATCAAACAAAAACACTTATTTTATTAAATTTTTTTTTATAAAAAAAAGGAAGTTCATCTAAGTAAAAAGAATCAAAAAGAATTTTGGTGTGGCTTTCTCCCCACTCTTTAATTGAAATTATAATAATATGGGACCGACTACAGTCATGCTAAAAAGCTGTCGCGTTTGGAAAAACCTGTCTTGAAAAAATATTTTATAGTAAATTTATAATTACTTACTATACAGTATAGCTTCTATTCGATTTATTTGCAGGGTCATTCACAAAAATCG
>NW_004191806.1:71101-80877 GCF_000330505.1 Entamoeba invadens IP1
ATTTCCAAATAACATTTTCTATTTCAGATCATTTGTTTATAGTACTAGAATAGTTCATTACCACCCGAGACAGGTTTTTCCAAACGCGACAGCTTTTTCGCATGACTGTAATTTCACCACTTAAATTTTTATAAATAAAAATATCTATTTAATAATAGATGACAATTATTAGTAAATGCTCAATGTCAGTTTATTATTGCAACAATAATCAGGGGTTTTATTAATAACAAAAAATAACAATCTTTTAAACTTAAAATGAGTTTACCAAACACAATGGAAGAAAGTGAACATACTTTTGGTAACCGACACTACCTTGGATGTTCGAAAAAAATACATTCGACACCTTTTGATATAGAAAAGGTGACAACAATTGTCAAAGATGCCACTATAATTACGATAGGAGGTGTTAAGTATTCTATGTTTTCATCACAACATACCAATAAGACTAAACTCATACAATAATTTTGTTGTTGTTTTAATGCACTTGTCAAATGAATATTCGCGTTTCTAAAGATAGAAATTACATTGAATCAATTTCTACAACAACACAACAAAACCATTCATTTGATGTTTTACCAGCACATGCACAATACATTTTTGATTTAGAGGAAATTGAAAAGATGCAAATTTTGACACGTACGGGTCTCAAGTCAGCTCATATAGCTTCATCATGTGAGATTGCTGTTAATCCAAAAAGAATAAAATATATGTTACAAAATGAGTATGATTCAAGAACAGCTGATCAAGCAAAGTTTTTGTTGTCTTATTGTATTGATTTGAAAGATTTTATAACTCATGTAATCAAAACACAAAAAGAATAATTTGATGCTTGTTATTTTCTCAGTGTCAAATATTCCAAACCACTTGAAAATCCAATAATTATTGACGACACCACACTCACAAATCACTTTAATTTTCCTTTGGTTGTCGGAGTCTGTGGAGATCACAATGGAAACACTCATATTTCCATTTTTTGCACTTTTAAGAAATCGCACGACGATAAGCTTTGAAGAATTCTTTCTTTTCAAACTTAACAACGGGGTGATAATGGAGTGTGCATTTTGTGATAGATGTCTTGCTCAAAAGAATGCTCTTCTTTCTATATTTCCTGTTATTAAAACGTTTCATTGTTTTCAACACATTAGAAGAGATCTACAAAAAGCATTTAGGAACAACTCACTTATAATAAAAATTTACGAAAAAATGATTGCTGGGTTTTAAACGAAAAAAACTTCATTTCAGAAGTGATGAAACATTCGGGGTATGAACTTAGCTCTAAACAAATTGAAAGAATTAATGACTGTATAAAAGATAGTAATATAAAAACGGGAAATTGTTTAACGTCGGATGCTGAGATATTTTTGGAAACTCTGATTGAACTCAAAGATCTAAGAAAAAAAAACGAAATCGAAAAAAAGATAAAATCAGAGTTTTGGAAAACTTAATTAAAGAAAAAGACTCATGGTTGCCATCTTCTGTTCTTGTGTACACCAATTCTCAAACAACCAATAGGATAGAAGCCTACTTCGGATCTTATAAACAGAAACATGGGAATGTAGTTTGTATACTTATGGAAATTGTCAAAACGGTGATTAATGATGCAAGAAAATTTGATTTGAACTCTCATAAAGAAACATTTGTCAATATTAAAATTGCACAGTACATTATTCCACGTGACATTTTATTCAAGTATTGATGTAGTAAACAATTTATGTAATATGTACTCAAATTGCAAAATAATAGAATTTACTGAAAATGAATGTACCTTCACTTCATGCCTTTGTAAATAGTTTATTTTGTCTCATTACCTGTGTATACACATCATCAAGAAGTGCATATAATTTACCAAATTCTAATTCTTTAGACTTTGCTTTGGGAGAGAAATGTTTCTTTCTAATGAGTTTTAAAAGGCTACCCACACAAAAAAGACCAAAGAAGAAACCAATATTTGCTATCCAAAAACCCACAGTGATCTTCAATACAATCTCGAGGAAATAAAGCCCATTGTAAAAGCAAATCCGGATCTCTTAACCGAGTTCAGGAAATTGGTAGAAAATGCAGAATAAACAAAAAGAAGGAAAAAGAGTTAGTAAACTTGGATATGGTTATTAGTAAACCACCCACACAAGAAACATTAGATGCACACATATCCGCAACTCAAACTGAAACTATGGTTATATTGGCCACATGAGAACCAGTTGATTTACCAATTTTTGAGCGATTTCGATAAGAAGAAGCGTTCTTCGGTTTGGAGAAAACTTAATAGACCCAGTGAGCCAAAAAAACTTAACCTACATTAAGAAGACTTGTAGAAATAGTGAAAAAATAAAGGCAGATTTAAGAAGCCAACATTATGTAATGTAAAACATAAAAAATGAAAAATAACTCAATGTGGAAGGTGTCAACAATATGGTCATAACAAAAAACGTGTCCAATGATTAATAAATAATTTGCAACTTATTGATTAGATTGTGGTTTGTAAATATGAAAAATTGAAAATCATACGTAAGTCCATCTGAAAAACAAAATAATAATTTATATTGTTGTTATTATAAACCGACATTGAGTATTTACTAATAATTGTCATTGTTTATAAATAAATATTTTGATTTATAGAGGTGGGGGTGAAATTAGTTGGTCCCTAAAAATAGGGTTACGAAAAGATTTTTTTTAAAATAATCAATAATATTTTTAATTATTTTAAATATAAGCAATACTTGATTTTGTAATGAAATTTGTATTTCAATGTTTGATTTCATCGTATGTTTGTTAGTTCATTTTTGTATTTATTTAAAAAAAACAGACCCATCTTTTTTATTTAAAAATTATATCCTATAATTAATTTAATATATTTTACATTAAAAAATCTTCAATAAATAATAAATGTAATATACTTTATACTAAAAAAACAAAAGAAGAATAAAGGTCGTTTTACCAATTGAATTTTTTTGATTTTGTTTTTTATATAACAGTTCTATACAATATGCCGAAAACTTAATAAATAAATATTTTATAATTTACTATTACATATTCAATATTTAATTGTAACTATCATTAAATCAATTTAAAAAAATAAAATATTTTACATAATATGTATATTACAATTTACAATAAATATCATGTAATTATTTTAACTATTATTATTTATTGATTAAAATTTAAATTATTAAACATTTATAAATTTTAAAAATATTTTTTTAATTTTTAATTTTAATTTTTAAAATTATTAATTTAATTAATAATTAAAGTTATAAAGGTGACCTTCGAGATTGTCACGACCGAAGTAATCTTAAGATCTTTTGGGTCAAATTATTTTTTTTGAAAATCGGCATTTTACTTCCCTCTTTACTAAATAACAAAAAATTAAAACTTTGCAAAATTATTTTTTTCTAAAATTACACATTGTTGAATTGATTATATATAATCATCATTAACCTAAACAAATCGTGTTATCATTTTTCACACGACATAATTATTAACACAATTAAACTTTCAAATCAAAAACAAATATGCAATAGTATTGATACAAAGGTAATTCTCAAATTAAATTACAGTTGTTTATAACATTGAATTTATTGTTTGTAAATAGTAATTCTTTGTTATGACTATGATTATCATATAACAGAAATAAACAATTGTTATCAATTTTATTGTGTAATTACTTCAATGTGCACAATTATCATTTGACAACTTTTTGTTGATAATTACATTTTAAAGAGTTGTTATATACAATTATTTCTATATAACTATCGTTTTATTATAATTCGTTTATAAACACACATTTAAACATATTTATTTTAGTAACATCACAATTACATAATTATTCAAAATAGAGACATAAATAATTATTAATTTCAACAATTTAATAACAATATTTTGTCTATTAGGTTTGACTGTTAATCACAACATTTTTCATTTAAATATAATGTCAGAAATAAAACGTGATATTTTTTAATGTAAAAACATGTAACATCAAACCAAAATTTAAAATCATAACACTAAAATTACTAGAATAGCACACTTAACAACATTTTTGCTTTTAACTTGTTGCTCTCTCACATATGTACATAATATATATAAACAATTGTTTGTTATCCGAAGGTTAAAAAACGATAAAATAAATAATTACAAAATTGATTCCTTTTTTTGTTGTAGTACATTAACTTAGTCATTTCAACAAAAATAAATACACATTTAATAATTATTTTTAAAATATAATTATATACATATTTATCTATTATATCGTTGTTATTTCTTTAGATCATACATAAAAGTGCATTAAAACATAAATTTTTGTCTTTTTGGATTTAAAAAACAATGCCCATGTTAGACGGTCCAGTTTTAGGGCAACCGAACACACATAGATTCAGGTTTTATTTTCTCAAAATCGTTGAAAAAACAAAAGACAAAATAAAAATAATAATTTTATTGATTTTCTTTTTCATGACACAATTATATTTTGGTTGAGTAAAAAAGCGAGCAAAGCAAAATGTCGATTATCTGATAACAAAATATTTAGATAAGAAAATGTTATTCGTTTGAAAACTAAAATAAAATATAACAACAAAATCAATGAAGGTAATCACGGTTGTGTTGAAAAATAGAATGGTAAAGCCAAAAATAACGAACGTCGATCGTTTTTAAAGGCTAATTATGGATTGATCGAAAGGCTTGTTATATAAAGGAGTTTAGATGTAATCATGAGTTCAAAATGATGATAAAGAAAAAATAATAAATATTGAATTAACTACAACAGCTCTAAATGAAGATATCCAACAACAATCTAACAAGCACTAGACTGCTTCCTGATTGTTTGATCAGCCATAATCAGAGGAAGAGTGACTTTCAGAAATGACTAAACACAAAAACTCTAAAGATGATAAAGATGTTCTTTTTCATGGCAAAACTACATTTCTCTCTGTTGACCAAGTTTGTTACATTGCAATAGTATTATAACAGCAAACATACAGCAATGCTTTTTTAATTTCAGAACTTCACTATTTTAAGTACACATTATTGATTAACCTGTTTATTTCTAACTTTGTTTTTATGTTTAAAGTTTTTAAACCATCCTTTTATAGTGAAAAGTTAACCAACAAAAAAAACCAAACCATTAATTTTACTATAACTTAATGAAAAAACAGCGTTTTGAAAATAATCAAAAGTCTAAAGTGACATTTTAAAGATTTAGAGCATTACCAGATTTGAAATTTTGTTCAAAGAAAAAGGGAGTTGACTTTTTTATTGTTTCTAGTTTATTCTGAAACAGTTCAAAAGAACTCGACTTTCGGTATTATTTTATAATAAAAAAGTTATAATTTATTGAATATTAAATTTAATAGAAAAACGATTAAAAAATGGAATTATAATTTAAAGAAAAACTGTATTTCTTCAATAATTTCAGAGCAACTTGAGCAACTAGTTATTGAGTGTGACTTTTTCAATGTGGTTATAACACAAACTTGCGCTTTCTAGTCTCTGTTTTGAGGTCAAGGCTTTGGACAAGTTTGGGGAACTGTTTCCATTGGAGTGTTTACTTTTATTGAGTGTTTTAAAATAGAAAACACTGATTCAGCAGCACATGATGTCGGAACATCACATGCGAATACACAAACAATGTGTCTTATTAACGTAAAGTCATCCCAGTTGGTGATAAAGTCAAACAGATTTAGTGAAACTTCACATGGTATTGTTTTGTAAAGAAATTCAATCTTTTCTTCAACAAAAGATTTTTAATTTTTTTTCTCGTCCATTATCATAATAAAATTTCTAAGTTCTTGCTCCAAATTCCCCAAGTGTATAAATTTGGGGTATTCATTCAAACAACTAGGATCAAGAAACTTGACAAGGAATTGTGGGATTTCAATTGGTGACATTACCTTGGCAAGAACTTCATCGGAAGTATCATCCAAACCTGTAAACAGGTTAAACCTGTCAGCCATGTCGCTCAAGAAGGGCTCGAAAAATGTGTTGACTCTCTCAGCAAACTCTTTTTTTCAGCAACTGTTTTACTTTGAAAAAAGTCAATTCACATTAAAAGGAATAGTTAAATGTGTGAAGCATGAGTACTTACTCCAGTGTGGTCATTTGCATCACAACAACTCTCTTGTGAATAACGAGGATGTTTGAAAACGTTCCTTGGAAATTTTCGCAAGCATTTTTGAGGAGTTTAAGAACCTCCAAAAGAAACGCCAAAAAGCAATAGGTTTTTTCTTCTGTCACATTAAAAATTTCGGGATTTTCTCCAAACCATTTCAGCTCAACTTTTTTTGGCTCCTATTTTTTATATTCTTTTTTTTGACGCAGAACAAAAAAAATATTTTTAATAAAAAATTTTTGCACCAAATTACCATTAGTTTTAATGATAAAAACTATATTTTGGTAGTAAACCCATCTTGTTTTACAAATTAAAGGTAATTTGTTTTTTGTCCCGCTTTCTTTTTTAGTAAAAATGACCCATTTAGCAGCAGTGTTGTTTGATGAAAACCAACACAAAAACTTCAACAAAAAATGGCCTCTCACAGTTAACCAAATTTTTTTTCCAGACATATTCATTCTATGGCAGTTACAATAAACACTAAAAACATTAGATATTGAATTTGTTTTCAGTTCTTTTTTAGATTACTAATATTTCAATATTTTTATATACACCATTAAAATGTTCTGAAAAGTATTGAGAAACAATACCAATGAAAAGTTTATTGCAAATTTTTTAATAGCTTTAAGTGACTGATGGTATCAATGCTTTGTTACAATTTTTTTATACAATATTTTTAATATATGTTGGAGAAACTTTACATCGTTATTATTTTGAGCCGACTGCAGAAATTTACTTGCATTTACCTTTTTTATCATACACAAACCTTACTCAAAAATCATTATATTTAAAATATAAACAATTTGGATTATTAATTGTTATTTGCTTTTATTTGATTGGTTGAGTAATTTGAATTTTTTCATTATGTCAACTTCTAAAAATAAATTCTTCGATTTCTTATTAAAAACCAAATTTTTGTTATCCAAACAATCACCCAACAATAGTTCGAAATTGTATTAAATCGTGGGTTTAGTACTAAGATAAACTGTAGTTCAAAAGTCTGTACCGCCGTATTTTTAGAACTTCCTAAAGTCCCGTTTTTTATTTTTTATTTTTCCTAAAAAACAAAAAAACAAAAAATTGAAAGTACAGACTTTATTTTTAAAAAAATACCAATACCCTTCAATTATTTTTGTACAATATCGGGAAATTATCGGAATATTAGCCAGCCTTTTCCAAAAAACCCGATCCCATTATTTGATTTGACCACAACTCGATACTTCACAACACAAACTCAATGTTGTTGGTCAAATCATACAACGATAAACACGTTAATAAATTGGGATGTTGTTGTTTGTGTCAATTTGTAACTAAATATCAGTTTCGTTAGTTTTTCATTTTAATTAAAAACAAACATGTGGTTTTGTTTTTAAACAAAAGAAAATGAAATAACGAGTTTTAAAGAAAAAATAAATAAGAGCAAACAATTAATAATTTTGTGTTTTGATATTTCAGTCATTGTTGTGACAACACCGTCAGTATATCGATATTACGCGATACTTTAGCGCTTGCTATTTATTTTATTTTTTATTTATTATAAATGAAAACTCGATTTCAAAAATTTTATTCATTTATTTTATTAGATTTTTATAATATAATACACTTTTGGGATCATTCACAGGTTTTTCAGAAACAAAAATCCCGTTATTTCAAATTTTATATGGAATTTTTTAATGCTTAAAAATTCTTCAAGTAAAAAAATATTTTTTGAAGACTGTTTTTCTCTTTTTTACTTGGAAAAAAATAATCGAAAACATTACAAATAAATAGATTCCCAACATGGTTGATCAATTTTCTGCTTTATGCCAAAACTTTTTAGGCCTTTTTTCACCTAAACCTTAATCCTAATACGTGTCGCTGACTGTGGGCGATTTCTATATTTAAAAAAGTAGCAGTTTTCGGTTTTAAAATTTTGAATATAAGGATTGTTAAGTTAGATTCTTTTATACCTAACAAATGGGCTATATTTTCCACAAACATCCCGATTATTTCAAAAAATATAATGTATTTTTAATAGAGAAACAATAAAAAATAACAGCACTTACAAACGCGTCGTTTCAGGTGAAATAAAATGGTATAATAATAACAATAATATAGTATAACAGTCTTTATTTGGATTAGTTAAATAATTGGTATTTTTACTATTTAGATTGAGAAAATTATAGGTTGTGACATGGAATAAATATAATATTAAATATGGTTTTTGAATAATTTTGATTAATAGTATAATTAATTATAATTTACAATAAATTTTTAAAAATATAACAATTATATTAATAAATTTAAATTAACTATATTACATAATAATATTGTTTTATAATTAATTAATTTATAATTAATATGGTTATAAATAACAATGTTAAAATTATAATTAATAAATCCATATATTTATTATTATTGTATTATATAAAATATAATTTGTAAGTCATCTATAGTTCGGTCAGCTAACGGGGTATATCGTTAACTATCCATATGGTATTTAGATTACTTTTCAAATTGATTTCACAAATTACTTACCATCTTTGTCACATTTGATTCATTGTTTATATTATGTATTCATTTATTAACATTATTATATTAATTTGTATCATCCAACTTGAACATGAACATTTATTTTATATCACATTTTTAATAATTTTTATTAAAATTTAAATTTACTATATATTTTTATTTTATTAACAAACTATACTAAACAAAAGAGTTAACCAACCCCACCTTAAGAACAATCAATTACATTAACTGTTATTTTATTTCTTTTGCATGAAATTACTATTAACATTATTTATTATGGGTTTTTATGTTTATATTAATTCATTATACTAATAACATGTAACACTTAATAAAATGATTATATTAACCATTTAGTATTATATTTTACTAAAAAATAATAACTATTAATATAATAAATATATTAAAAACATAATTAATAATAATTAGTTATTATATATGTTAATGTTTATTTGAATAGAAAATTTACAAGTAAATATTTAAAAAATAAAAATAAATAACTGATCAATATATACAATGTAATGAGTTATTTGAATATGTTTATGATTAAATTTTATAATGGCATATTCTTTTTATTACAATGTTGTATGTTATAAATTTCAAAAAGTAATTAACACAAGAAGGTTTTAGACTACATGCATTTATCAATCAATCTATTTAATCACAGAAAGTTGATATAAAACTTGACTATCCTTCAAATCGTTTATATTATTGGTTTTTGAAAACAATAATCAATTTGTTTAATAAACAGAATAATATTCACTCATATAATTAATAACATTTAAAACACACTATTAGATACATTTAATCAATTGCACTTATATCCATTAATTCGTTTTTGTGGCAATAGTTATAGCACCATATTATATTGTTTTAGTTGATTGTGTTCAATTGCTTGTTCTTTTTGTATTGTTATTATTTTTTGTATTATTAAACACTAAAAAACACAACACATATACTCGTTGCTGATGCCTCAAGGAGACTGGATTAATATTGAATAATGAGGTCATTGAATAGTGTAAATACCACAAACTACATGTACAAAACAAATTTAATTTGTTTATGACTTGGTATCACATTTTTAACAAAAGTTTGAGTTTATTAATGTTTGAAAAGTTTCAGAAAAAATCTAAGGAAAAACCCATATTTTACTCTAAAACGAACTTAAACA
>NW_004191806.1:80977-82160 GCF_000330505.1 Entamoeba invadens IP1
TTTTGTGAACAAAACCGCTCCCAGAGTGTTCTAACGTTGTCGGTTGTTAATTTGTACAGATATTTCTTGATTATTGCAACCTCTACAATTTCGTTTATTTTCTCGACAGCTTTACTTAGCCTATGGCTAAAACAGTAATTGGATTGAAATAGATCTACCAGAAAGCCTTTTGTACTGAGCCAATTTGTTATTTTACCAGAAAGTCCTCCTTCTTCACTGATCATTGTGCTTGCCCCGTCAAACGTGACAGAAGAGCATTTTTTGAAGTCAAATTCAAATTCCTCGCCAACAGAAACTATCCACTTTAACCAATTTTCGGATGATGGCTTCCCTATAACTTTTTCAATTTTCAGTTTAGACTCATTCACCTCGTTGTTTTCACTTACTGACCTTGAAAACAGACTGAAGTGCTCACTGGAGCCGTATTTTGCGCCATCAGCCATAAGACCCACATACTTTGCTTTTTGGAGAAACTCTTTAGTTTCGTCTTTCTTTACATCTGCGATCAACGAAATTCGCCTTTTAATAGTGGACGCACTTAGAGAAAGTTTGAATGGTTTTATATTTATTTTTGTAGCATCAATAAAGAAATTGAGGAAACCCACCACATCTTCTATTTGCGTTTGAGACAGCCCACTTCCTGCCCTTATAAAAGAAAGATATAATACAATAAATTCACCCAGTTCGGCATCCCTCTGACCTCTTGTTAGTTCTTTTCCATTGGATGTTATCTCAGAGTTGATGTGGGCTTCAATTGAGTGGACAATTTGTTCCTTGACATACTGGTTTCCTTTTTCGAAGTTGGATTTCAACAACTTTACCATTTTGATCAGTTTGAGTTCTTTTGGGCTCTTGCGTTTTAAATCAATTTCTTCAGGTTGTGTGGCATTATGGATGGAATCAGAGATGTCTTCACAGTTTATTAAATCGTCCATTGAAGTAACTTCGTCTTCTGATATCATTTTGTCATCATCATATTTATCATCAACAACGTCGACGTAGTTTGCTTCTTCGCCGAAAACCACATAATTTAAGTTGTTTAATGCACTCTCCTCGTACCTTTCTGATAACCCTCCAATTTCTTTTAAGACAATCTCTTGTATCGACGCCACCTAAGAGCCAAACAAATCAAAGTCTTCAACAACAAAGGAAAGACTCACTTCGTTGATGTTAAGTCTCGCAA
>NW_004191806.1:82260-85229 GCF_000330505.1 Entamoeba invadens IP1
GTTTTAAACTATACATTATTAGTAATAAACCAATATTGGTTTTTAATATTTTTATTAATAAAATTAACAATGTTTTATTTTTTGATTTTGAACTCAATAAACAAACACTGGGTTTAATTATCTTTCCGAAATTATTTTAAAAAAGAGTTTTTTGAATGATTAATTATTGTTTTTATTCAGTTAAAGATTTTTTTATAAAATAGTTAAATTATTTAAAAGAAGTAATAATTTTTTTGTAAATAAAACCCCGTTATATTACGTTTATCTTATTTCAATTATCTGCTGAATTACAACGGTATATTCGGCAAATATTTATATATTTTCTTCAACAATTGGATTTCAAATGGTTTTGCTTCTTTTGTGTTCCTAAAAATGTTTGTTGCAAAAATTATAAAAAACAATATAATTTTGATCAAAAAAATCAGTTTAATCCAAAAATAATCTGCAGTTTTGGGACTGGATGATTTAGTAAACAGGCTTTTGATTAACCATGTTCCCAAAAATAATAAACAAAATAAATGCAAAAAAATCGGGACACCCCAGTACAGACTCTTGAAAACCAGTTTACTAAAATTTTTTCTAAAAAATCGCATAAACCTCAAAATTTCACATAAGGTTTAATGAGCATACTGTAACTATTTTTACTATATTAAAAAGTTACATAAAATGCGCTCATGTAATGTTATTATTTTTGTAAAACATTTTTTTTACAAAAATAATTGTATAAATTATTTCCCAAAAAATTGTTTGATAAATTGTTTTCTTCTTTACAATTCACAAGATAATATCAACATTACTAACTTTCTGAGACAAAAAACAAGAACATCATCTCAAAAATTTAATAATTATTAATAAGCATTTAATTTATTAAAGATTATTTTTTAAAAAAGCACATTTATTTCTAATTGTGATGTTGTGACAAAACTAAATATTAATCACCATATTATGTCTGTTTTGGAATCATAGATTGTTTCTCATTTGTAATTGATCGAATCCCAAAATATTAGTATAATCATGGCCAAATCAAACAAAATATTGTATAGTATATTTACTATAAATTATAGTATTCAATTTCACTTTAAAAAATGGTAATTTTTATAGGTTTTGTCCATTCTCTCGTTTTTCCCATTGAAAAATGTAAATTTTTTAATTATTTACCAAATTATCATTTTGCCTCAAATTGCTTGTTATTTTGCCATTTCTATTATTTGTTTACAATTTTCATAATCTTTATACTCTTTTTTTGTTTTCCCCGAAAAATAGAGAAAAAAGTAATTATAATCAATTTTTTACTAATAATTATTAAAAAATAAACCAAGTTTTATCGAATTTTGGAAAACCTAAGTGTTCGACCTCCCCCAGTTCTGGAGACCGTGTAGAAAGCCAATTTCCCGTTTTTTAATAATTAACTTATTAAAAAAACAACTGGTTTAAAAAAATAATTCCAATTTACTATTGAAATGTTAATAAATGAATAAATCATTTGTAATCTGTTTTCCAAAACTCTGTACAGTCGGTCAAGTAAGCCTATAAAAATGAAAGAATGGTATAAAAACAAAGGTTTTGATATCAAATTTGGAGTATTTGAGTCTATTTTTGTATTTTAACAAGAAAAACATATAAATCCATAATCTACGTTTTATTTTTGGAATGTTTTGCTAATTTTCCCGCTTTTTTGGTTTTAAAAATATATTAGATAATATATTATATAATTAATAATATAATTCTGGGTTTTGTTTTTTTACCCTGGAAAAAATTAATAAACAGTATTATTTTAAAGTTTGACATGTTTTTATTCAAATTGACAAAAGAACAATGACCATATAAGTTGGAAATTGCTAAGGAGTGTGTAACAACTCACCTATCGAATGAATGTGCCCTAAAACTGTAAGGTATTATATTCAGAAAGAGTGATACTGTATTTTTGTGGAAACTGAGGCACATGAGTAGTAAGGAAATGCACGGTGTCAAGAATACGTGAGTGATAAAGGTAGAGAAGTAATTTTAATTGAAACAGACTTGAGTACAGATCTTGGTGGAAGTAGCAAATACTTAGAAGAGGAAATAAATATCTAAGGACTGAAGAGGAGAAAGGTTCCTAGACAACATTAATTGGAATAGGGTGAATCGATCCTAAAAGACAGGTGCAGATTTAGTAAAAGAAACTGAGCTTGAGAGAGCGTTTACGCATGAAAAGGAAAAAGACTAAAAGTTTTTTATCAATAGTCAAAAAGTCACAAAAAAACTGAAAGTGGTAATGAAAAATAAACTTTTGTATGGGGTATGACGGGAGCGACAAGAGATCTTTTTTCTTGTTAAAAATGAGGAATGGGCATTAAAATGAATCAATCAGAGGTATGAATCTTATACCCATGAAAAAAGGCGGTAGTTTTGTTATTGTACTGTGAAACTCAAAGACGGTCAAAATCAATTATATTCGCAAAAGAAAGTACTTAAATTATCGAAAGGAAAGAGCATCGTATTAATTCAATTTTTATTGTCTTCTTTTAAGTCTGTTCGGGAATTTTATAAGTAAATTTTAAATTTCATCTTGTTTATTATAATTAATATAATTAATAATTTTTGGTGTTTTTTCACAACTGTTTTGTTTTTACAAAAACCAGGGTTTAAATATATTGACCATTTATGCGGGGCAGACCTTTCCCACCCTCACCCTGTTTACCAAAATAAAATATTTGCCGCGAGTGTTTTTTGAAAGAAGTCCACTTTTCAGCCACTGTTTGTGCGTCCCCATGTCACCCACTTTCCTTGTCCGTACTGTGTGGATGCGGATGTGGTTCCCCCGCTTGCGGGGGGTCAGGGGGATCTGCGCCAAGGGAGGACTTGGAAAGTGGGTGAAACGGTGCACAAACAGACTGTTTGAGTGCGACTTTATGAGCCTTCTTTTCAATGCTCCGTCTCACTCGGTTTCCACTAACTCGAGGTGAATTTTCGGCATTTTTTGAATT
>NW_004191806.1:85329-86764 GCF_000330505.1 Entamoeba invadens IP1
GCCCCAATTTATGCTATTTTTTGAAAAAAATGACCAATTAAAACGACACCCTCGTTTTTATACCACTTTTTTATTTTTATAGGCTTATTTCACCCATTGTAGTTTCCGAAATTTATAAAAACCTTTTGTCCCAATTTCCCATAAAATACTATTTTTTTTATTTGTTAAATTTTTTGTTTCCCTTTTTTGGAACAACAACAGTACACAGTTTAAAACCCTTAAAAGTCAATACAGTTTCAATTATTCAACAAAAAATCGGGAAATCACTCAAATATTGGGTGAATCTTTCCAAATTTTCCAGGTTCGTTTTTGGTTAGTGATCCATTTTGTAACTAAACGTGGATATAATTATTTATTTTAAAAAACCATAAAATAATCGAAAACATAATAGGTAACAAACTATGTGACGAATGACATAATTACATCAAATGATACAACACTTAACACGTTCACGTTCCATTTATTTTTTGTTTTATAAAAAAAATATTGTTAAAATTTTTAAATTTTGCATTTTTTATTTTTGGAAATAATAGTTGAAATAACAGTTCGCATTTCTGACGACATTTTTTTGCAATGATCTTAGTAAAATAACAATAAGACATTACAACAAAAACAACTAAGATTTTTGAATTAATTCACTTCTTCATTTTTTGAGATACTAAAGTACTCTGTGAATCAACCCATATTTTTAATTGGTCTTTATGTTTCATTTACGCACACCTTTCCCCTACACACATCACAAAGAATAAAATGTGTTCCGCGACAATGCCTTTTGCAGGCATAACACTTATACTACGGACAATACATTTAATTTAATTTTTAATATTCATTAAACTCGGTCGCGTAAACGTGCGCGTAAATGACACAGACCCACAAGTCAAAAATCATGTGTCGATTGTCGATTTAAACACAACAGTGTTACAATCGACGAACTTATTTTCATTGTTTTTTAATATTTTTGGTGTTTTTACAATAATTAATAATTTCAAGACGAATATTGATTTTTAAAAATATTATTGAAAATAATTGTTTAAAAACAAAAATGCAAAATAATTCGATTGGTAAAGCAAAAAATTTGTTGTTTTAAAATGTCTTTGGAAACAGAAACGTGTTAAACTCATAATAATTTTTTGTTTATTTTAACAATTAAAAAAATGTTTATCAATAACATAAAACGACAAACATTTAAAAACAAACAAGGCCATTCATCATAACAGTCTAAAATAAAATAAACAGTTAAGAAATAAAAAAAATATTTTCAATTATTTAATCCCAAACGATTTAGGAAAAGGAAAACTCGCCTTTTTACAAACTCGCCTACACTAGAATTCACCCATGTAATTTCACAAAAGTTCAACACATGTTCAACAAAATTTCAACAATGAAATGTTGTATACAATAAATAAAATATTTATTACAGTCATGCGAAAAAGCT
>NW_004191806.1:86864-89651 GCF_000330505.1 Entamoeba invadens IP1
TATGGGGGTTAGAATACAAAAACCATTTATTAAACAATAAAATCTCATGAAAATCCATCATCAAAATTTCTTTCTCCTCCACATTTTGTTATATTACAATCTAAAAGAGGCAAGAAATGCCTTAAGTTGACGGTTATTAATTTTGTCCAAAAGATCGCGCTACCTGGTCTTTTCGTTGTAGAGTATGCGGAAAATTAATTTGGTGTCAATGAGATGAATATGGTCATTTAGACAATTTTGATTTTAATGGTAAAAAGAACACAGACATGAAACTTCTGATTATTTTGATGATTACTACACGTGTCTGCTTAGAGATTTTTAAAAAGCAATTCCTCGACATATAAAACAACTTCAAAAATAGTCGCTGAAAAATATGTTTTGGGTTCAACCAAACGATTTTCAATAAAAAAAAGGTTTGTGAAATTAAATAAACAAATTGCCCTGAACCCAACATCAACCGATCAATTTGTTTTTATGGATGAAGAAAATAATTTGATATTATATAGTGATAAAGAAATGGTTATATTTGGGAAAAAAAAGAATATTTTTCTTTTGTTTGCAAATCAACAATACTTCTTATTGATAACATTTTCAAAACGTGTCCAAGTTTGTAATTTAATTGTATCTAAAAAATGACTCAGATGATATTACATTTTGTTTAACAATCAACTTCTTCTATTATTATTTATAATATTGATTTTGATATTGATGTTTGTTACAATTTATTAAACAATTTTAACATTAAACATAAAATAATATATATTGTAAAAAATAAAATATATGTTATTTTTAATTTATTATGTAATATTGTTTTATGTACAAATTGTTCTATATTGTATATTGTATATTGTATATTGTTGAGTATGATAGTAGTATATCAAATTATCATTATAATTGAAATAAACTTATAAAATATATATTATATTAGAATTTCAATTTTACATTAAGAACTATTTTCTCATCTTTATACTTTTCATGGTCTTCAAATCGGTCAAAGTTTTCGGGTTTTTTATGTTGTATGAAATCCAAATCACTTGAAAGTTACGATGTGTTATTTAAAAAAGTCGAAGAGCTATTTGAAACACCAATTTTTCATCAAAATAAAATTGTAATGGGGGATTTCGAATTGGTTTATTTTGGAAGACTTTTTGGAAAAGATACAATAATAAAATGTTGTCATTTTCATTACTGTCAATCGTTGTTTCGAAGGGTTTCATATCTTGGTCCAAAAAGAAGGTATGTTGATTGAGACCAACACAAATTTGTAGTGAAAATGTTAATGTGTCTTCTTTATCTTCCAGAAGATAGAATTAATTCCGCATTTGATGAAATTGTAAAGGACAACAACGATGAAGATATAAACAAAGTGTTGAGTTATTTAAAAAACAATTATTTAATCGGGGCTTTTAAGAAACAGTTTTGGTGTGTCTATGGATTAACTGAAAGAACATTAAATTGTGTAGAAAGCTTTCATTCTGCTTTGAACAGATTATGTGGGTTAACACATCCAAATGTTCACTTTTTATGGAAAAAACTCAAAAAATATCTAAAAATATTGAATGTCAAATTTTTTCAATATAACACACAGTTAATTAAATGACGACAAAACAAAAAAAACACCGGGAAAAATATGTCGATTAACGAAAAACAAAAAGAATTATTTAGTGAAATTCCTTTGACATCGAAACAATTTATTATAGATTGTATAATCATTTTAAATAAAAAAATAAACCGTTTTTGAATCTGATGCCGAGTCAAGTGCGCTTGGGGTCGATAATAACAATAAAATTATCTAAATATTAGAACAAGAAAATAATTGCACAAATATTGGTGGAACACAAGAAAAAACAAATAAGAAATTACAATTAAATGAACAACATATAGATACAGAGTTTGTTAAATTTACATTATAACAAAATGAAAATTAAATTAATACACAGAGAAGATAATTAATTTGACACAATTGTAAGTGACAAAGAAATTCTGAAAAGAAAAAAAACCAAACTTAACCAAATCATTCAATTAATTTACAAATTTATATCAGTATTTAATTATTTTTATTATAAAATAATATTTTATTGATTAATTAATATTGATATTATTTAAAATTGTATAATCATATTTAATAAACAATAAAAACGAAAAATAATTGTTGTTTAAAAAAATTTAATATAAGAAAATGTTTTATATATAAATATTATATAATATAAAACATGAATAAAATGTTCATTTGTTTTTTATTTTTTTGAATAAATTACATTTTAAACACTACGTGTACATATTTATAATAAATAATTATTATGTTTTATTACCAGTCGGTACGAAACCCCTATAGTTTTCTAAAACCCCCCAAGTCGTCAATTGATTGGTCGAAACCAGAAAAAAAATATTAAATATTTAGAAACAACATTTTCGGATGACGATTGTAAGCCAACTTCACAAACGCATTGTTGAAACTTGTTCTCCGATGTCACTTCTTGTGGTTTTACACGAGACGCGACTTGTTATGATCATGTATTGAACAGTTATAAACAAATGTAGTTTTTTATGGTTTTTATTTTTATATTTTGTTTTTGTTTTTATTTTACAACATTTTTTGTCCATTTTTATATCGTACTTGTTCGGGATAACGTCGTAATTAATGTTTTTAGAAGCTTGAGGGGTTTAAGACAAATTAATGGGTTTTTACCATACCTGTAATATAAATTATAGTATATATAGATATTTTATTTATTGTACAGTAGTGGAATAAACCCACTTAAGTGAGTAAATTTTGTGAAACTTTGG
>NW_004191806.1:89751-92073 GCF_000330505.1 Entamoeba invadens IP1
TTTAACAAAAAGAAGCTCAAAAAAGGTTCAAAAAGTGAAAAAAGAACAAGTAAGAGCACAATGGACTAGCTTGAAAATAAAAGCCGGATTGAATTTGTGGTCTTTTTGTGCACATTATTTCAAAGATTGTTTTTGAACAAATAACATTAAAAAAATATTTCATAATAGTTGTTGTTAAGATTCAAAAGAAAATGATAGAAAGATAAAAAAAACATAAACAAACGAATTGAAATAAACGAGAATTTAAACAAAAACAATAACAAAAAATAACATTTAAGGAACAATAAGAGAAAAAACAAGATAATACAAAGAATTGAATTTTTTGGATTGAAATTGAATTTATTATTTTTTAATTTATAAACTTCAAAGTCAGTATTTTTAAATTAAACTTTTGAGCTTTTGTTGAAAACTGTTTTAAAAAAACATTTGGATCAAAAAATAAGTTACATTTTGTGTAAATCGTAAAATGTGGTTTTTTACACAAAAATGAAAAAATCGTCCACTTTTTGGCCAAATACCAAATGGATTCTGGATTCGACAAGTTTTCCACTCAAAGCATTAAAAAATAGTGTTTAAACTTGAAAAGGACTTAAAAAATCATAAAGTCTTCACCAGAACAAGTTAACATATAGCCCAAGTTTTGCAAATGTCATGAAATAAATTTAAATTAATTGTTTTTTTCTTTTTTGTTTTTTTTTGTTATAAAAATGGTATTAAAATGTTATTTTTAATAAAAAATAATTTGTTATTAATAAAATGTTTTTGTCTTATAACATAATTTCAGTTTTTTTTATTTTTTTGTTATTTCCAAAAATAAAACCAAAATTTACCCACTTAAGTGGGTTTATTCCAAATTAAGTACTTAAATATTGCCACTGTATACAACATTTCATTGTTGAAATTTTGTTGAACATGTGTTGAACTTTTGTGAAATTACATGGGTGAATACTTTGGCCGAGTTTGTAAAGGGGCGAGTTTTCCCCCAATCAAACGATTTTTTTAATACCAGTTATACTTATTATACTTTTCATTTCTATCTGAAACACAACTTTGAAATTCTGTAAACATGGACATTGAATTATCAAGTTGTGTTTTCGTATTTGGCAATAATTGTGTTATAGTAATGAAAAATTACATCTCAAATTTGTTTTTTTATTTTTTTCAGATAATTTTAAAATGCAAAATTTACCTGTAAAGAAAGAATAAAAAAAATCTGGTTCGTTATTCAGTTTTTTGAGTAAATGTATATTACAAAAAATAAGGGTTAAGCAAATTAAAAAAATAACAAATTATTTGTCTAATAAATCGGGTCATCCCAGTACAGAGTTTTCAAAAACAGTTTATTATATTGAAAATCAAAAATTTAAGACAATCTACTGATTTAAAAAAATAAAAAAGTGAAGACGATAAGTTCTATACTTTTTTAAAGATCAGTATATTTAATTTTAATTATCCAAAGTTTTATTTTTTGATACAATATTTATATATTTTCGGCAAAATTGATTAATTTGTCAAGTATATTACCTGTTTAAAGTTATTTAAATTATTTAATAATAATAATCATTTAAGAATGTGATGATAATAATTTTAGCACTGAACAGACATATTTAAAAACACGACCATTTGGATCATAGACTGTGGTATTTGATGGGAAACATTTATTGCCAATTTTCGTGTAACTAACTGGTATTGTCACTCTGCTTAAATTGCTACATTTACTAAAACAACCATCCCCAATCGATGTCACACTTGAGGGTAAAACAATATTACTCAAACTGCTACATTTACTAAAACAATAATTACCAAATGATGTTACACTTGATGGTATAACAACATTACTCAAATTGACACATTCACTGAAACAATTTTCACCAATAGATTTGACACTAAATGGTAATACTATATTAATCAAACTACTACATTTAAAAAAACATTCTTCCCTAATTATCGTCACACTTGATGGTATAACAACATTACTCAAACTGACACATCTATCAAAACAATTTTCACCAATGGATTTGACACTAGACGGTATTACGATATCGATGAGACTATAACATTGTTTAAAACAATCATCACAAATCGATACAACACTTGTTGGTATAATCAAATTACTCAAACTGCACAAACTAAAACATTCTCGACCAAATGATGTAACTTTTGAAGGAATCTCTATATTGCTTAAATTACTACATCCGCTGAAACACATATCATTAATAAAACTCACAAATGATGGTATATTCACACTACTTAGTTTTCTACACTCATAGAAACAAAATTTACCAAACGATGTCACATTTGATGGAATTGTTACAGAACTCA
>NW_004191805.1:0-1092 GCF_000330505.1 Entamoeba invadens IP1
GAAAGGAAAACCAATAGTATAAAGGATAGTATAAAAAGATAAAAAGATAAAGAGGTGAAAAGATAAAAAGGGGGAGTGAGAAGATGATAAGTAAAGGAGAATGTAGAGGATATAAAGGGCTTCGCCGGGAATCGAACCCAGGCCACTTGCACCCGAAGCAAGTATTATGCCACTTAACTACGAAGCCTAATAATATAATATAAAAGCATATAAGGAAAGTCTAATAAGAAGGAATATAGAATAAAGATATATAAGTATAAGGGGTGTATAAAAGGATAAAAAGTATAGAAGAAATATATAAGTAATAAGTAATAAGTAATAAGTAATAAGTAATATATAATATATATAATATATATAAGGAAAAGAATAAAGAATAAAGTAAGATATGATATAAAGTAAGATATGATATAATAAGATATAAGGTATAAGATATATATAGAAATAGGGAGAATAAAAGTAGAGAAATAGTGATAATAAAAAAGGGCACAATCGGATTTGAACCAATGACCACGGGAACTGCAGTCCTATGCTCTACCGCTGAGCTATGCGCCCTGTATAAAAGAGAAGAATAAATAAGGAAGAATATAAGGAGGGATATAAAGAATATAAAGAATATAAAGAATATAAAGACATAAAGAGAGTATATAAGAATATAAGAATATAAGGAGGGATATAAAGAATACAAAGAATACGAAGAATATAAAAAAATATAAAAATATAAGATGAAGAATATAAAAAGAGTAAAAAATAAGAAGAATAGAGAGTATAAAAAGAATATAAGATATAAAAAGTGGAAGGAGAGAATAAAAAAAGGAAGGAATAAGAAGAAAGACATATATAAGTTATAATATATAAGGTAGAATAAGGTAGAATATATAAGGAAGAAATAATAGAAGAAGTCATAAGTATATAAAAACGCCCCCCGTGGGGCTCGAACCCACGACCTTACGGTTAAAAGCCGCACGCTCTACCGACTGAGCTAGGAAGGCATACAGACAGGATAGGGGGTATGATAAGTGAAAGTATGAAAGTATAAAGTATAAAGTAGGAAAGGATAAAAAGTATAGAAGAAGTAAAGTCTAGTATAGTATA
>NW_004191804.1:0-1279 GCF_000330505.1 Entamoeba invadens IP1
GCCAATTTTCCGTCTCCCTAATAACACATATATTCAAATAAAATAACTATATAAAAATTAATAACAACTATTAATAAATAGTTAAATGAATCTACAAAAAATCACATTCAAAAAAACTATTAATTTATATATTTTTTAATCATTAAATATAATTTTAAAAACTTATAGATAAATATTGATTGATTTAATTAACAAAAATGTTATAAATATATTATATTTAATTATAATAAGTAAATTTATTATAATATATAAATAATAAAAAAATGTGTTAATTAAAAAAAGATAATAATAAAACTAACTATTTATTGCTACATATTTTGAATCTTATATTTGTATTATTTTTATTTAATGTGTTATTATTTTTAATACATTTTTATACTACTATTATAATGTATGTGTTATTAAGTTTTAATTCAAATTATTGTTTATCACATTTAAATGGTATTATTTATAATTTAGAAATTAAGTTTATTATTATATTGAAATTTATATTGAAAATTGATTTAAACCGAACCCACATTAAGAACAATTCAATTACAAACACTGATTATTTTATACTTTTCAATTTAATTACTACTATAATTGAAAATTATGGGGTTTTATTTTGTTTTGCTAAGGACAATAAAACGGTGATATACGTATCAATAATATACTTAATGAGCTTATAAACGTTGAATTTGAAATACATGTTTATACTTAGTAAAGGATAGTGAAATTATCAAGTACCAAAGTAAATAACAAAAAAGAAATAATTATATTAAAAGCATTTTTGTAAGTCATCATTGTGGTAATGATGTTATACTATTTGAATACCAACATTTGTATGATTCTAACGATTTAATTATGTGTTTATTGACTAACAGGTGATGATTATATTAAATTTCTCTAATGGCTGTTCGGCGACTTATGATATTACTGAGAAGTCGGCGCCTTTTTGAGTCCCTTTAAAAGTCGCCGACTTTTGAAGGGACTTCTTTAGTTCAAAAAGACTTTATTTAGAACTAAATAACTATTAACTTTAATAAATTATACCATATTAATTATAGTCTCAAAAATGTGTAAAAACACAATAGTTGTTATAATTTGTTATATTATAATCATATAAATATAATTTAAAAAATGATTTGAGAAGATATAATTGGGACGGTATTGTTTCATTTTATTTTTTAATAATAATTATATTAGATTTATATGGTTTATTTTTTCAATTCCTTTACATGATAAATGGTATTTTGAATAGTTATTTAACTAAATATTTAGGTCAGCGACTTTAAGACCA
>NW_004191803.1:0-3420 GCF_000330505.1 Entamoeba invadens IP1
TCCCTGTAACCAGTCAACAATAGTGCGCATTTTCGCGACTATCATTTCAACAAAGAATAAAGCTCCAACAAACAACTTGTTGTTCAAAGAAGCGTCTCCGAAAATAAATGATCTGTAATCGCCTGTTGTTTGGGTTTGTTCAAATGTGAAATTTTCTTTATTCAAAAACAATTTATAAACATCAAAATGTTCAAATATGACAGCAAGAAGTGATTCTTGAAATACCAAACGTGTAGTACACAAGCTGTCGATCTGAAGAGTGGAAGTTTTAATATTGTTTTGATGTCTGAAATTACGCCAGAGACCTCTCCATTTTTCAGTGGAAATTTCTTTTTAAAAAAATGTTGATTGTTGACCCTTCTGTTGTTTCAAACATTTTAGACAACCAGTTTTTAAGCGATGGCAAATACAAAAGTTTACACAAAACTTGTGTCGATAAGTACGTGCTACACGCACTTTTAAATTCCGAAAATTGATTTCATGTTGTTGACTGAGTCCCCTGTTATACCCGAACAGTTACTCCAAGAAAGGTTGTTGCGTTTGATACACTTTCGAATCCATTGTTTCCAACTGTTTGAATCTGTTTTACCAAAATAATCCCCAATCTTGAAATTTCAAATTGATACACAATTCATATTGTAAATTTTTTTATAATATCATTTTGTGAAACAAACACTAAACAACCAAAAAGATAATCGTAAAAAACGACTCTGTGTTGATTTTTTGGTTCATTTAAAGTAAATAATGTAATATCAAGATACTTTACTATACTTGTAATGTTTGCATGATTTAAATTGTTTTCAAACAACGTGTTATGTTGATAGAGTGTGTTTGAAAAAGCCAAAATAAGTTTTACAAAAATCGAATCTATAAGTTTAATAATGATTATAGGCATAATAAAAAATAGGTACAACAACAAATAATACAATAAAGTAATTATATTTCGTTATTTTGTTTTTGTGCCAAAAACAATGTTGATATTGACAGAATAAAATATCTATAAAATAAAATACATTTCAAGTAAAAAGTTCAATACGCAACAATTAGTAACAAAGAAAAAGACAATTGATAACAAACATTTCATCATTAACAACTACTCTTTTTTATATAAATACATATTTTTTGATTATCTAAAACACTATAAAAATGTGAAAAAAGTGAATGAATAATTTTATCATTGTTTGTTGGTTACAATACTTTTATGATATTGATTTTATCAAAAAATGAAAAAAAATATATATGCGAGGGTGATGTTATGTGTTTTATTTTTTTGTTTTTTTGGTTGTTTTTAATAATTTGTGATATAAACCAACATTTCCAAAAATATTGAACAAAATAAATTATAAATTTTATTTTGTTTATTTTTGCAATTAATTTTATACGTTAATACAGACATTTAAAAACAGTTTAGTTAGGTTTGTGACTTTAAATCAAACAAGTTTGTTTTAATAATGAAAGTTGTTCGCTAGAATCAATTATATCAAATAATAACACAACTATATTGATTTGTATACTATTTTTAGTTCATTAATGACTTCTTCAATTGAACTTCTATTCTTTGGTTCATTGTTCCAACAATTACAAATAATATCATATATATTTTGATTCATTTCATCTGGCTTTGGTAATCGCAACCCTTTAATCACAAACTCTGCTATTTTCCATGGAAATTTAAATTGTTCTTTTCGATATGCATTATTCCATGTAAAACACTCGTACATTGTAATAGCCAATGAAAATATATCTGCACATTTATTGTATTTTTCCTTATTTAATACCTCGGGTGCCATATATGTAGGTGATCCGACTCCTTTAGTAAAACTCATGTTAGTCATCAACGAATTAACATTTCGACTTGATCCAAAATCAGTTAATTTTGCGTTAACTTTTGTATCATTATCAAGTGAAAATATTAAAATGTTGTCTGGTTTGATGTCTCTGTGTAAAATACCATTTGTGTGTAAATATGATATTCCATACAAAGTGTCAATCATCAATTTTATAATTATTTTGTGTCGAATTTCTCTTTTTTCGTATTTCTTCATTACATCACTCAAACACCCGTATTGTGCAAATTCGGTGACCAAACACATTTTATTTGGTATGAAAACGGCTCCATAAAAGTGGACAATATACTCACATCTAAATTTGTCTAACATGTCGACTTCATTTTCAAATTCTTCATCATTTTTTTTTATTGTGAAACGTGTTGGCATCTCCACTTTGTTTCATTTTCTTTATAGCCACAACATTTCCTCTGTATTTTCCTTTGTAAACAACACCAAACGATCCTTCTCCCAATTTCGATTCTTCATTTAACTCGTCATAGTCTATTCGACTCGATTGACTTGTTATTCCTTTCATGATAATTTCATTTGTGTTTTCAATGTTTGTTTTAAAATTTTTAGAGACAATGCAAATTTTGTTGTTAATTTGACAAGTACATTTTGGTGTCAAATATATTGAAAATTCACAAGCAAAATTCTTTTTCAACGCGACGACTTCTGGTGATACTCTTACTGTAAATTTGTCAATTTGTGTTGTCATGGTAAATTGGATTTTTAAAACGTTTTTGGACATATTGCCAACACATAACACTTCCTTTGTTTCGTTATCAACTGGAATCTCATCCATTTCTGAATTAAAATTAAGTTCAATTGAAGATACACAAATGTGGTTTATAAGTGTAACAAAAATGATATTTGATTTTGTCATTTTGAATATCGTTGTTGTTTTTTCCAACTCTTTGGTGTGTATTTTCTTAAATATACATTTAAATGTTGAAATAAATATTATGATAAAACTTGTTAATACAAAAACACCAAACAAAATAACGAGTGTTATAACCCACCACACTGCTTTCTTTCGACAATACGTCCCATCCGAATTTGGTGAATACCAGAACGCACATTTTATGCATTTTGAATTTGTAATTTCATTGCACTTTGGTATTTGAGAAAGTTTTACACATATTCCATTTGATAATAATACCTCTGATGTAATACAGGCTGAACAAATATGATACGTGGAACATGTCAAACATGAAAAATTACACTTTTCACATTCATTGGAGTTGACTTGGAAATACCCATTTTTACATCTCGAGCAACCATATTGTGTGACATTTATTTCACAACCTATAATACTACTTTGTGATTTACAGTCTCCGGTCAACGTTTTGTAATTCGTTGAATTACAAGTCAGACACCTCAAAAAGGTGTTACATGTTGAACATGATATATCACATTTGAAACAATCCAAACCATTTCTATAATAATTGTCATTACATTTTACACATCCACCAGTCGACAAAAGTTGTGTACATATTCCAATTAATTATTATTTGTGTAGCACACGTTGTTTGATAGTAAATCCTGTTTGACACGAAGACATAGTTGATTCATACACATGTTTGACATT
>NW_004191803.1:3520-12832 GCF_000330505.1 Entamoeba invadens IP1
ATTTTACTAATCTAGTCATTACATATAAGAATGAAACTATGTCAGGAATATACAATCTTGACGAAGAAGTTGAAGTGATTGTGTAAATTTAACATGTAAAAATTGTGGTTACAATGTAAATTAATTATTTTGAAATCAACAATAAATTAATATATATTTATTTTCAAATATTTTAAAATTTTATTTGTTATCATTTTAATTATTATACTTTTATTGTAAAAAAAATAATTTACATAAAAGGTTTAAAACATATTATTTTGTCATATAAATTAAAAAAATTAAACAACAATAATGTTAAGAAATCGATAATTTATCGATGTTAATATTGTTTATTCAACCTTTTAAAGCTAGATTTGATAAACTCAATACCAAATCTTCAATATTCAATCTTTTTGATTGTTCATGTTCCCAACATCTTTGAATAATTTCATAAGAGTTATCACTCATATCATCCTTTTTATCAAGACGTTTTCCTTCGATTACAAATTCTGCAATTGTCCACGGAAATTTGAATTGTGTTTTTGGATATGCCTGACACCACCCAAAACACTCAAACATAGTAATACCAAATGAGAACACATCAGCAGATTTCTTGTACTTTTCCTTCTTAAGTATTTCTGGTGCCATATACACTGGTGTACCAATACCTTTAGTGAATGTCATGTTAGTCATCAACATGTTGATATTCTAGCACTTCCAAAATCAGTCAATTTAGCATTCACTTTTTCGTTTATATCAAGTGAAATAACAAGAATATTGTCTGGCTTGATATCTCTGTGTAAAATGCCATTTTCGTGTAAATATTCAATTCCCTTTGAAGCATCTAAGATGAATTTTATTCGTAAATGCATTTCAACTTCATTGGATTTTTTCTTATTAATCAAGTCCTGAAAACTTCCATATTGTGCAAATTCGGTGACCATACAAATCTTGTTTGGTATTAAAACGGCTCCAAAGAAGTGTACGATATACTCATTCCAAAATTTGTCTAACATGTCGACTTCATTTCTAAATTCAGAAATGGTTTCTTCTTTATTATCACTTTGTTTCATTTTTTTAATAGCAACAACATTTCCTCTATAATTTCCTTTGTACACAATACCAAAAGATCCTTCGCCTATTTGCTTCGTTTCTTCGAGTTCTCTATAATTTAATTTAGTTGATTGTTCTGTGTCGACTTCGATTTGTAATTTGTTACTCAAAACAGTTTTTGTCACAATGTCAAGAGCAATCACCAAAATATTCTCTTTAATTTGACACGAACATAACGGCTTTATAAATAACTCAAATTCACAGGCTTTGCCTTGTTTCAGTGTCACGATAGAAGGTAATGTACCTATTTGGTAACAATCGCACCCTTCAATTACACTAAATTGAACCTTCAAACTGTGTTTTGAAGTGTTTCCAATACATATCAAGTCACGAGTCTCGGTGTCTACTTTAATAACTTCATCACTATCAATATCAAAGCGTAAAACATTTTTGTTAGAACACAAAACGTCATTCATTTTCTCCATCGTCAAATTAGAACTTTTTATATCGAAAACACAGACATTCTGCATTTGTTGTTTGTGACTATATCGCTGAAGTATATAAAATAGAATAACTATTAATAAAGTTATTGTTAATATCAATAGTACTACAACTGTGATTGGAATACCTATGACAACACCATAATTAACAGAATCTGTGCAACTGTCACCAGAATATGTCGGTTCTCGTCGACCTTCACATTTAACACACTTTGATTTTTGCGCTGAAACACAATGTTCTACTTTTGTAAAATGTATACATTTAAAATTAACAAGAACATATTCTTTCTCATCACATTTGGTGCACACACTTTCAGTATCACATGATATACAATTTGAAGAACATTCATAACACTTGTAATTCGATAAGTAATGACCAGACATACACCTCTCACAGCCAGAGGACGATGAAAATTCACAATTTGAAAGTGTTGTATTTGGTTGACACAATTTGCATTCACTTGGGATGTTGAAATAGCCGTCTTTGCAAGCAAGACATTCATTACTGTTCACACAAAGTGCACACGACTCATCACATGGTGTACAGCTGATACCCTCTCGATAATACCCGCTGTTACAGATTGCACATCCACCTCCACCGGGTAGGGCAATGTCACAACTCTCTTGTAACGCACCAAGTGACTTGCATGACATGTCAGCACTCAAATAAAATCCCGATCTACATGTTGTGCAATAAGTTGTGTTGTAACAAAATAGACAGTCATTTTCACATTGAAGGCATTCGTTGTTGATGTTGTAATAACCATCAGCGCAGTGTTGGCATCCTTTGTTATTTCGAATTAAACAAGTTGTTTCTGTTGCAGTTTTACTACTTGTTTTAAGTTTGTCGTCTTCATCAAATGATTCAGCACAAATCCCACTTTTCATTTTGAAGGCATCAAGACACTCAACACATTTATTGTTCTTTGCATTATATCTCTTGCAATTTGTTACTGTTGTGGATTCTATTGGGATACAGTAGTCATACTTGTTCTCTACATTCTTTGAGTCTGTCTGGTAATACCCCTCATTGCAAACAACACACCCACTTGAGCTAAATGTTTTGCATGTTGATATTTCACTCTTTGATATACACCAAGTGTCGGTGTATCTTACAAAGCCATCCAAACACTTTAGACAACTATTACTGTCACAAAGACCACAATTGTTTGTTTGACATTGTAAGCACCTTCCTTGTGATGCGTAATTAAAATCAGAAGCACATTTGGTGCAAAATCCATATTTTGCTGTTTGGCAATTTTCATCTGTAACACATTGGTTTGAAGTTGTGTCAAACACATAATCAGTATAACACTTTAATGGCATAACTTTAGTTCTTGATAATTGGCAAACCGAAACAGAAACACCACAATTGACACATTCGTTAGATATGTCGAGATAATCACCAACTCCACATTTGTAAATAATACCATTTCTAATTTCCATATTTTGTTGTGAAATTTGACATTCATTTCCATTCAAAGTGAAATTGTCGTTGCAATTAATACAAATAAAATTATTCTTTTTAACTTTCTGATATTTGCAATTTACCATTTTGTCTTGACAATCGGAGTTGACTGAGATCTGATCATAACAGTCACATGAAAACATTGTGATGTTAGACGGACTGTGACATCGTGTTGTTTGTTGGCAAATTCCATTCGCCAAAAAGTAGTTGCTGTTACGTAGAAGACATTTTGACTTGTCGACTTGAATTTGGCAGTTCACATCATTACTTAGGCAGCTCTTTGAATTTAGATTGTAATACTTCCCACTTGGACACAACTGACACTTCCCGCCATTCAATACATAGTTGATCATACAAGAAGTACAATTGGAAACAGCAACAGTAAGGGTGGAACACACATTGCAGTTCTCAGTTGCAAAATAACAACTTTCACATGCCGTCTCAGTCTTTTTGTAAGTGCCAATTTCACAATTTGAACAAAACCCACTTAAAGCTACATACTGTGGATCTTTGCACGCCAGGCACTTCTTAACTGTTTGGCTGCAACTCGTTCAATTTGTGTTTATTGTGCTACATTGAACGCATACACCGATTTCATCTGGGTAATATCCCGTGTTACACATCACACATTTTCTGTCAAATGCAGACGAGCATTTAGCGCAGTGTGCATCAAATATTGAACATGATTCACAGACACGTGATCTGGTTGATTGGAAGACGTAGTTATCTTGACATGTTGTGCATATCCCATTTGTAGCATCACAACTCCCTCCACATGTTGTTGAACATGATACACAAATGTGTGAAATGTCGTCTGGATACATGTTTGGTGTTGAACACTTCGCGCACTTCCGCTCACCAGTCACACAACTCTCACAATTAACATCAAATGCCTGACATAAAATACAAGTTGTTGAAGGTGGATTGGTTGGCACCATCCCACTTCAACATGTTGTGCAAAATCCATTGCTACCATTGCAGGCACCGCCACATGTCGAGTCACAATCTATACACTTTTTGTTTGATAAAAATTTACCATTTGTGCATTCTATGCAACTTTGTGCGAAATTTGTTGCACAAGTGACACAGTCTTTGTTCCATGCAGAGCACATTATGCAGTTTGTAGAAAATGGCGAAGTCACAACATAGTTATCAATGCATTTTGTGCACATTTTATTTGCTGTATTACACTCATTTTGTTGACACGTTGCTGAACATTCTACACACATACCACTTGAAGGGTAATACCCCGTTAAACACATTAGACACGATCTGACACCATTGTCAGCACAAGTGGCACAACGGGAATCAAAGTTTTTGCACAATTCGCACATTGTTGATGGTGGATTTGTAAATACCAAACCACTCTCACACGAAGTGCAATGCCCATCTGTTTGATTACAACTTCCACCGCACGTAGTTGAACACGAAATCCACTTCCCGGTATCCAGTGACGGGTACATGTTTGTCGTTTTGCAAGTTGTGCATTTCTTCTCGTTTCCACCTGGACAAGTCTCACAGTTTGAATCGAAGTCTGCGCAACTTTGGCACTTTGTGTTTTGTGTGTCATACAACACATAATTTGATGCGCACGAGGTGCAATACCCATTTGCATCACACGAAGAACAAGACGAATCACATATATCACAGTTTGCCCCACTAATGTGAACAAAATATGGAGATGCACAACTCAAACATTTTCTCTCTGTTGATGAACACGTGTTGCAGTTTGGGTCTATTGAATTGCAAGAAGAACAGAATTTTGAAGGTTGTGTTATCACGGGAGTGTATTGTGATGAACACGTCTCACAGTATCCCGTCTGTGTGTTGCATCCATTCAAACACGTTAAGTCACAACTTACACATGTAAATGGAGATGTTGTAGATGGGTACATCCCACTTGTGCATTTGGTGCACTTTCTTGAGATGGTTGAACACTCTACACAATTTGAGTCAAAAGAAGAACATGTCTGACACGAAACACTAGTTTCAGATATTACCGTATACTGATTGCTTGCACAAATGCCGCATGCACCCGTTTGTGTGTTGCACCCTGTAGATGCACATGTCGTATCGCAAGAAATACAATTGGAATTGGTACTTGGTGGGTAGTATCCATTTGTACATATCCGGCACTCTCTATTTGGAGTCAGACATTCGACACACTTTGAATCATAAATAGAACACACTTCACATTGTGTTGATTTAGGATCTGTGTATACTAACTCACTTGAACAACTTGAACAATATCCCGTCGAATCAGAACACGAACTACCACAAGTTGTGTCACAAAGTTGGCAAAATGTGCTGTTTAATAAGTAATAATTCGATTCACATTTTGTACACGACGATCCGCTGTATGCTGTACAATTTGAAATGATAATGGGATTTTTTTCGCAATACGTCGAATTTTTAAAAGTGTATCCACTTTTACAGGTGGTACAAACACTTGAACTATAACACTTCTCACAATTTGGAACAGTACACCCGTTGTAATAACACGAGTAATCAACTAATTGATAAGGTGATGCACAAGTAGCACACGATACAGTAAAAGAAGTGGAACATGTATTTGAACTGCAGTTGATAGCACAACATTTTCCTGTTGATTCATTATACTTCCAATTTTCATTACACCATTTATTGTATCCCATTTGAATATATTCTGAAAATGTTAAATTTGTGCATATATATTCTTTCAAAGCATTAATCATTCCATAAACCGAAGTGTAACCTTGTTCACACAAAGCACAACCTATATAATCTGTCATACATTCCAAACAGTTATCAACAGCCAACCCATTGCAACTCATTGAGTTTTTTCTTTGATGATCAATGTTTGTTGTTTTACTGTTTTTATATTTAATAACTTTGGATATGTTAAATGCTGCATTGTTGTATTTGTTGTCAATATATTTCAAATTATAATTTGTATCGTTTAAAAAAATAGTCATCTCTTTTCTTTGTTTGACAAGGTTTATTTCTACGTATTTTAGTAAAGTGCAAATAATGTACTTAATATTAGAATTTTTTATATGTAGTGTTAAGTTTTGATAAAAGAAGTCTGTGGCCACAATCAGGCTTTTCCATATTTTGCCGAATTTTTGTTTTAAAAAAACAGGGAGCTAGTGTTAACTCTCTCCCATAAAAACACATTTTTTTCTTCAAAAGAGGTTCCAACCAAAAAATTTGAGAAATATTTGAAAATTTCACCAATTTTTTGATTAAAAGCAAAGTTAATATATGTTTTAGTTTAAAATTATTTTTTATATCTTTTTATCAAATATTGTTTATTTTTATGTTACCATTAAACAACAATAACAAAAATAAATACTAAAATAATGACAATTTCCTTTTAAATAATCATCAAATATATAGTAAATATATTATATATCGAATTAAATATTATGGTTTATAATCACATTCGATATTAAAATATTTTAGTGTAAACAATAATAGTATAATTGTTAATATTATTAATTATAATTTATTAGTTTTATGATTTTATTAATATTTTCAGAACAGAAAAACTTCGAAAACGATAAAAAGACTGTTTTCCAAAATAAAATAATCATTTTGATTTACAATATATAGTAAATTAACTAAAATAAAAAAACAACAAAAAACAGAAACATTTTGTTTATTTTTAAAAATACATTGATGAAACTAAACAAAATGTATTAATTTAATTACATAAATTTAATGATTAAAATTGATACAAATTTATAACAAGATTTTTTCGTTAATAAAATTGATCTTCAAAATATTATTATTTAAAAAAGTGACATCAATATATTTATCAGTTTATCAACATCTATTATAATGAAACGTGTATTACGAAATAATATTTTTATACATAATTTAAGTTGATATACACACCAATTTAATTAAATCGATATCGTTTTATATTTTTCTTTTCAAATTCGAGTCCATTTTTGGATTGTAAACAAAGAATTGTTTGATTATCATAATTCAAACACTTGAGTATAATTTGTCTTATGATTTATAATATTCGACTTGTCGAGTCGATAAAATCAGATAAATCGGGCTAAATTAGACAATTGATAAAACATTATAAATTCGAACTAATAAAAACCAATTTTTTCATGAATTTAGTGTATTTTTAAAATAACGGTTTAAAATAAAAAACAACAATAAAAAATAATGTTTTACTTACCCGATTATGAGCATAAAATAAGACACAATATTCACTTGCAACAAAAGAATTTTTGTAGAAAAATCTGTACAAAATGTATATTTTTAAAATACTAGAAAAAAAAGATCTTTGAAACAATTTTAAATAGTTTTTTTATGAAAACAATAAGATATAAATAATCAATAACCGACGCAAAATAAAACAGTAATCAACAACTCTGTGTTTATTTTATAAATTTTTAAAACAAACAATATCATTTTGCGTGCAAACAAAGGGGGTTTAATGTTGATTTTGGATTTGATTTTCATTGTTTTGAAAAACGATATATCAAAAAGCCAAATGGCAATTAAAATTGAACAGTAAAATACGTATGAATTATAAATATATGACTTTTAAATAACACATAATAATTAATATATATTTAATATGGTGAAACAAAAGAATAAATTGCTTTAACAATTACAAAAAGATTAATAATAAGCAAAAGAAAATGGAAATAAAATATTTAAACTATCCATATTTACTATATATTTTGATTAATTTAATTGGATTTTGATTGTTTTAATATTTGATGAAGCAAATTGATATTTAGTAAATGTAAAACAACTTTATAAATTTATTAATATATTATTCGAATTGTTTTTGTGTTTTTTTACAATAATTTCTGGTTTTTAGGTTTGTGGAATAATCCAATTGCAACAAACAAAACAAAACATTTTAGGGTTTAATTTAAATAAACCTTAACTTATTTATTATAATTAAAAGTAAAATAATCTATATTGAATATTAAATTTAGTTAAAAATAATTATTATTCTACACAAATAATAAACATGCTTTCTCAGTTTAAAAACGCAGAATTATAATAAAAAAATTTAAATAAAGGTAAACAACAATAATATAACAACTTTAATATACATCATCATTATTATTTTAAATAATATTTAAATATTCATATGTTGTTGTTTAAATCTTATAAACAGTGTTAGCCTAGTCCATTTTAATTTAAAAAAATACTTTAATAAAATTGACACAAATAATCAATACATATAATACACAATATTGGTAGTAAAAATTTCAACAAAACCTATAATAAATAGTTACTTTTTTATGATGTATAATAAATGAAAATTTTTAAAGTGTATTTTTTGTTTCAACTTTCTTATCAACCTTTTTTTTTCAAAACGAGATATAAAATGTCCGTTATATTTTATTGTTTGGATATGATTGATTATTAATTTGTTTTGTTGTATATTTGATTGTCATTCTAATATATTATAACTTACGATTTTTTGTAATAACAATAAACATAAAAAATGATAAAATGTCTATTTTATTTAATTTTTGATATAAACTTCAATTAAATCAAATCAACACAACATGTATTATATGATAAAGTTATTATATATTATTAATATAACAACAATTATTGTTACAGTAAAACGTCATAAGAGTAGGCGGGTGTGGTAATTATGTTCTCTCAAGAACGGGCATTTTTAGCCAATCAAACCTTAATTACCACTCGATAGAGAACTCTATTTATAGTTTCAGTCTAAAAATGCTCGCTCTTGAGAGAACTCGCTCTTCAGAGGTACCGCTCTTGGGTGGTTTTACTGTATTTGTTATTAAAAACCATTACACATTTACTATAAAATAATGTTAAATATTTTATTTGCTCTTTTTAACGATATATTTGATAAATTACAATACAAACCGAAAGCATACATTTTTTAAAATAATAAACTTTAAAACTATTTCAAACTAAGTAAGGTATACATAAAATGGTATTATCTATCGTTTATGACGATTTTAATGTCGATATTTAAGACATAATAACATATAGCTAATAGCCAAACAAACAATACAAACAATCGAGAGACTCTATTGTACGAGAATTGATATCATAATACTGATTTGGAAAAAAATTTTAATTAGTTTTAAAATGTTATAATCGATGTTAATGTTTATCATGAAGACGCCAGTGCTGTTTTGAATTATATTAAAGATTTTTTTCAATACAAATAATGAACATAAGCAAAATGTCCAAAAATAGACATAAAATAGTATATAAGCATTAATTCACTAATTCCACATTTTGTTATTTAAATAGTAATAGAAAAACAAAATGGTAATTTGGAAATTCATTTTGTCGGCACTA
>NW_004191802.1:0-2397 GCF_000330505.1 Entamoeba invadens IP1
CGGTGTTTTAAAAATAAACAAAAAACATTTGATTAATTTCCCATTTTATTGAATATTTTTATAGTTTTATATTATAAATATTATCCGATACATTTTAAAAATTTAATTAAATTCGTGTTTTTTACCTATAAAACGGGACATTTTGGAATGATATGGAAGAAAGCCCGATTTTAAAAGGACTAACTTGTGGATGGATCATAATTTATCTCCAATAAATCCCCCTTTCGCTTTTTTGCACAATTGGAACCTGTTTGGGATACTATCAATTAAGTTGTTAATAACTTCAATATCAATCGAGTTCCATGAAGTGACAAGAGCAACTTTAAGTTTTTCAATTGTGTTGTAATTTTGAACATTTTCGCGTAGTTTGTTTTCCATGATTGACCACAAATGTTCAATCGGACTTAAATCCGGTGAATTTGGTGGCCACCCTTTCAGCAGATTAATTCCATTCTTTTTCAATGCTTCTTTGACTGATAGTGCCGTGTGGCACGGTGCTCCGTCTTGTTGAAAAACAAAGTGTGTTTTACCCCATTTTTCTTGTGCACTTTCAAACACCCCAGAAGACATTATCATTTCAAGGTAAGATGTTCGGTTCAATCGTTTTGGACAAAATATCAAACTACTTTTGAAATCTTTGGCCATAGCAGCCCAAACCATTACCTTTTTATCATATTTAGGTGTCTCCTGGAACACTTCTTTGTTATGCATACCCCTCTTTCTCCATAAAAAATGCCATCAGAATGCATTGAAAAAATGCTTTCATCAGAAATAAGCACACAGTTGGTCCATTTTTTAATAATTTTCTTTTGTGTTTGTTTTTTACAAAAACTAAGTCTCTTCTTAATCTGAACTTTATTCAATTCTGTTTTTTTAATTGGAGAAGCCCAAAAAATCCCAAGACTGTGTCGATAGTTGTTGATGGTTGTCTTTGAAAGAGAAGACATTTGTGATAGCTTAAAACTGCTTATCCTTGGATGTTTGAGAGTTTCTTGGTGAATTAACTTGATGTGATTTTGTGTGACTTTGTTTGGTCTTCCCTTTTTAACGATTAAAGGTTGATAATATGGATTTTTGTCGACTTCATCACACAACTTAATAACATCAGTCAAAGACATTTTAAAAATTTTAGTCAATTTTCTTCTGGAAATGCCTTCTTTGTAAGCTTTGCACATGGATATTTTTTTCATGAAAATTTGTTTCTCATAAACAGTTGGAGTTCGATTCATTTGTATTTATGAGTTAAATAGATAGAATTACGTTTTTGTTTTATTGAAACAATTTGCCAAATAATGCTATATTTTACCAGATATTTTTACACACTTTCGGGGGTGGTTCAATTTTACTTGAAAAATAATTATTTTTTTCAAACAAATAATTTTCGTTGAGTAAAAAATATTCGGGGGTGGGTAAAAAAACAAAGAAAAAATCATTATTTTTTTTCGAAAAAATCAACAATTACCAGAATAATTGAAAAATAACAAAGATAATAAAAATGCTTTCACTACAGATTAATTATTTTCAGTTTATATTTAATAAAAAAGGTACAAATCAAAAACATATTATTTGAAAATCTAGGATATATATTAAAAAATATAATATAAAATACATTGAGAAATGCTCATAATTAATTTAATTTATTATTATAAGCATCAATTATCGAAATATCATTTGTACAACATCTGAAAGTGTTTTGGATTAATTAACTCTAACAATAATTTGTAACCATCTGTTTATTTTGTTTTGAAAAATGCTCTTTAAAAAACTTATTATAATTTGAGACATTATATTTCAAAACAAAACAAATGTAATATAATAATTATGAATTTAAATTGTTATATTTTTGATAATTAAAATATATTACCGATGATTATATTATTACGATTTTACCAATCAGACATATTCTTAAAATAATAACAACTTTAATTTATGACTTATTATGTCAAGTAACATTGTTTTGCAATATTTATTGAAAAAAATGTGATATAAAACGCATATTTTTAAAAGACAATATTTCTTTTATTATATGAAAATAATGTTTATTTAAAATAAGTACAAAAACAAAAATTAAATATCACTTAGATACAATCTACGTTTCTTTTCACTACATTAATTGATAAGAACAGTCGTTAATTTTAAAATGATATACAATAGTAAATGATAATCAATAATTATAAACAAAAAATGTCAATCGTTTTTATATTCTGTGTCATATTATAATATAATTTGTTTGTCGAATCTAAAATAAAATTTTGTTATTTTTATGTTGTTTTCACTGAGCTTACGATGAAATATATATTTTTTCATCAAACACGTTTGAATTAATTAAAAAACAACAAAAGTAACATTTGAATTGTTTTTTTTCAAAAAATAATTTGATGATATTGGGTTATTGTT
>NW_004191802.1:2497-4825 GCF_000330505.1 Entamoeba invadens IP1
GCACGAGCCTATGTGGCAATACTTTTTTCCAAAAAAATGGTCAAAAAAGAAAATATACAATTTTTTAAAAGAAAAATATTTGGAAAGTAATGAAAAAATTTGAATTTTCAATGGTCAAAAAAATGAATTAAAAACTGATTTTCGATTTTACTAATTGAATTTTGATTTAAAAATCATAAATAATGACAATAATTAAACAAAAACAACAAGAATTGAACTTTTTATAATTTATTTTTTAATAACATGTTAATATTATTTTAGTAAATAAGAATACAAAATCATCTTTTATTAAAATATTCGAAAAAAAAAGAAATTGATCTAAATAACATATAGAATGATAAAATTTAATTGCTATTGTACTTTTTAATATACTTTGTATTTTAACTCGGTGTAATTATTCAGTTTATAATATAACTTTTTGAACAATCAACAAGAAGTTACTCTTGTTTATCACGTTATCAATAGTAAATAAAGTCTTGTCAATACAATAACATTATTAAAAAGTTTAGACTTCTTCCTTTTTATCTGTAATTTTAAATTCACAACTTATGTTTTAAAGAAAAAGGTTTTAATAATGAATAATATCAAAATTAATCAAAGAGACATGGATAATTTAAAGGCTGTTCATAAAAAGACACATAAGTTAAATTTTATATAATTCAATTATTGTTAAGGTTTTAGACATATTTGTAAGAAAATTTTTAGTATAATATACTATAATAACATATTATTACCCATAATACTTGATTGTTTTCAACTTGATTCATATAATTTATTAAATGTATTAAGTTGGAGAGTGATCAATGCTAATCTTGAGTTAACCTCGATGATGATCTCTCCCTTCTGCCCATTTGAGGCGATGGGTGGGGGTTTTGTTAAATTTATGTCAGCAAATAAAAAATACTAAAATACAAAAAAAAGATTTAAACAATATGTATCGATATATTAAATATGGTAATTTAAAATTATCAATTATGATACAAAAATAATTAAAAACTCGTTTAAATTCACTTAAATTCCAAAAAAAAACATTTGTTGTTCTTTAAACAAAAAAAAACAGACGTTCAAATGCAATTTCAAGCTTCATGTTTCGAGAGCGCATTTCACGAAGTTTTGAGAAAAAATGTTCAATTCCAACTGATGTTGGAAATACACAAACGATGATGTGTACAACACCAAGTAAATTGGGTTATCCATGTCCTTCCAATTCATCATAAATATCCAAGAGTGTAAGTCGACTTTTACTCTTTGTGATTTTTAAAAGTTTCTGGTGAAAAGTACATTTTGGCATTTTTTTAGAATAAATTTTTTTCTTTTGGTGTTTTTCTCCATAATATTTCTGCCAACACACATATTTCATGTTCAAGTTGATAATCGAAAGTTTTTATTGCTGTTGTAATGTAACTTGGAACAATTTGTGTTGTCAATATTTAATTTGGCGAATAAAACCATTGAAGCAGTTCTTTAAAATAATCATAATTGTGATTTTTTCTAAATACACTTTCGTCAATTTCACCACAGTGCCAATTAACACAATGTTTTGCTCTTATAATATATGCTGAATGCGAAATTTCGTTAAAACGCGGGTGTATTTGAACTTGTAGTCTTTTTAAAACTTTTGTAAGAAACAAGTCGCCAGTTTCAATGTAATCCTTGGCTTCTTTGAATTCGTCCCAAACACCACTTTCAACTTAATTCAGTAAAATATCAATATAACTTTCAAATAATTCAAGGCGTTCAACATATTCAAACAAAAGACTGTCATCTTCTTGCAATGAAAAAAACGAGAGTAAACAATATTCAAATAACTTCTTTTGCTTTGAAAAATATTTTCTTGATGTTTTCATTGTTCATATTAAAGAGAATTCTTTGAACTATTTCTGGTTCTTCCTCTGCCATATCACTTGCGTTTTGACACGATTCTTCCACTTTACAATCATTTTGTGTACTTTTGATAAAATATACACCATTTTGGCCAATCACAATGCCATTTTATCAAATTCTGTCAGGAGACTTTCAAGTGGTTCTCCAGTACTCAAATATTTTGCAACTTGTTCATAATTGTTGGTGATATCTTCAACATTTTTGTATATATAAACTTGGGCCATAAAGTCCGACACGTTATAACAGTATTTTTTTCTTTTGTTTTTCGGGATATTAATATATTTTGTCGAAATTTATACCTGTTTTACTTATCATTATTTTCCCTTATTTCGATTTTTTGCTTCTTATTTTTTGGTTTTTACTTTTCTACTTACACTACAATTTCCTTATTTCAAAATCATGAAATATTTTGGTTTATAAAACACGAAAAATTAATTTCATACC
>NW_004191802.1:4925-6964 GCF_000330505.1 Entamoeba invadens IP1
TTTATAAATGAAATATAAGTGATTCGAAATACCAATTGGAATAAAAAATACTTTTTATGATATAATAAAAATTAACAATTATCACTTGTGTTTATTTGATTTTTATAATATTTAATCATTTTATTTTTAATTTATTATAGAATTTGTTTAATAATAATATGATAAGACAAAGCAAATTCTGTGATTATTTCATGACAGAAATATATAACAATAATGACATTTGTAAATAGAACACTTTTATCAAATATTGTGATTATAATAAAATGTATTATAATTAAAGTTTTGTTAAACAACAATTATAATCAAAAATTCATATTTTTGTTAATGCTAAAAAACTATTTATACTTATCAAAACAAAGTAATTACTTTATTTATATTTTGTGAAAACAATGAATGTTTTAATGAACGTTTTTGTGGGATGAACAAAAAAAATAATTGAAGAAAAAACACATCAAAAATAATATAAGAATTATATATGCTCATAACATTTAGCTTGTTTCCCGTTTTTCTTGACATAATTAATTATTATTATTTCAATAAAAATTTTTTAAAAATAGCATAAAAACAAATCCGAAAGTCCGATACGTCGGACTTTGTGTCCGGTGTTTAGCACCAACGAGTAAAAGAATATGTTGCTTTTATTCTGTGTTCAATTTGGCAATGTTGATTATAGTCAGACAATCTTCGTTTTCTACAGAACCATCGACATAATATTTTCAACATTTTTATTTCAGGCTCCTTATCTAATCCTTCACCAGTTAGAGCTACACGATGTGCACTACACCAAAAGTTTTTCATTTCTGTATCAATAAGAGGTATACCTGAAGGTTCATCTTTGTTGATCAATTCATTCATTTCCAATGAAAGTCCTCCATCTAAACCCGAACATACAGATGCGCCACATGTTGTACAGTTGATAATTCTATAACAGTTAAATCCAAGTCTGGTAATTTTATCAACAAGCCACTTTGCTAACGTTTTGGCATCTGTTGATCCTTTGTATTCTTGTAATAATAGTGGCATTGAGTAGACACGTTTACCTTTAACTAAACGTATAAAAACACAGAATATTTTTTAATCACCTTTCGTGGTTGAATTAACAGATATGGCAATACATCTCTTTCTTCTTCAATTTGGTTTCTTTGAGCAGTGTTATTGGTCATCACTTGTGTCTTCCTCGTCTTTGCACTCAATGCTAATGTTTTTGCGCGCTTAAGAATATCTCTACTAAATGCTGCATGTGACATGAGAATACACCTTTTAATTGTTCGAATTGGTTCTTCGCTCATGTGTGAAGAAACAGCCTCATTGTTCATTACATAACCAACAACCATTCTTTGCATTACCATCGCACTTGAAAGAAACTTTTTGTTTGTGATTGTTCCAATGTCTTTAAATAGATAATCGTATGCTACAATGAAACGCTCCAATATGAAACTTGATGTTTTATCATATGAAAATTTGCGCACACTTTCATACACAGCTTGAATGTTTAAATCTTTGTAGCCAATAACATGGTAGGTGATAAATGCTCCATCCTCAAATGTTTCCAATTCTTTGACAAGTGGAGTTATGAGGTTGTCTGAAACTTCATCAAACAATTTCTTATTCTTAATATCTTCAATAAGATCATCATTCAACATTTGTTCATTTTCTGATACTTCATTATGTTCATTTAATTCTTCTTGATCAAAAACTTTTTTGGCTTTTAGCATTTCATCTAACAGAATTACGTCAAATTCAGCTTCAGCTTCATCAAATCCACCATTTATTGTTTTTAGTATTTGTTGTGTTGATTGACACTCCGAATCAAACACTGATAGTTCAGATTGATTGACGTTGTTTTCACTCAAGTGTTTATCATCATATAATTTAGAGAAAGATAGATTTCTTTGTTTAAAAAAACTTTTAGCAAATGAAATACACATATCATTTTTAGTGTACATAATTGACGGGTCATTTAGATGTGTTATTTTTTGTGTTGTCGAGTTATTATCAGCTGTTATTAAAATTTTGTATTTTTCCAATTCACATTAACT